>NW_013525694.1:2078425-2168095 GCF_000836215.1 Papilio polytes
AATTATAATAGAACTTCACTTCAGGTAAGTTCGTTTAATTAATAAGTAGTGTTGCTTAAAACCAGAAAACTTTATCTATTTTTATTACACATATACATAATTTATCTTTGCATACAAATATTTTAATTACTTGAAATTTGATTTAATTTTAAGTTGACCCAAAATTTTTACACAAATATATGCCAAAAACTGTCTTAAGCACTTTTAGCGAGCGACAATATATTAAGTCGATCTATTTTTCCAACTTTAATCACACTTACAACAAAAATGATTCCGCATTACCATAATAATAGAGCAACCATTAAATATCTGCATTCAAAGCGGAGATCGTCCGGATATAAAACGACAAATGAATCAATTATGGAATATTGCACATTGAATATGAGTTCCCTTTTGATGAATATGCAAAATTCATTCCCTCAACTCCGACAATTAACGAGACATTGTTTTCGATATCCCGTGGATGAACTATTGTGTTATAATTCGCTTAGCGCATCGCTCGCGGCTGCTTCATGAATGCACAAAGCCAATATTTAGTACTGGCCACCCTGTTCGCTTCTGAATCAACGTTCAAAATCGAATTTATAACATCAGAAACACACAAATACTATACGTTACTCGAATACAAGATCTACAACCTACTCATACTAATATTATAAATGCAAAAGTGTAGATGGATGGATGTTTGTTAGAGTTTGTAGCCTAAACGGCTGAACCGATTTCGATGAAATTTGGTATAGATGTAGAGGATAGTTTGGAAGAACATACAGGCTACTCACTTTAGTTTTTCTTTAATCCCACGTTGACGGAGTCGCGGGCCAAAGCTAGTAGATAAACAAATCTGTAAATATTTGGTCGTCGATATACTTGAGGGAATTAAAATGAAATAGATTTTGCCTGGAGGGAATGCGTGTACTTGATACCATCTACAGATTTTGAATGACAATTTTTAAAAATGGTATTTCGTGACAGTGATCTACAAATTATTCGATGCTATTAAAATTATGGCAGGCGCTCGCGGGATCAAAATCTATACTAATGTTATAAAGAGGAAAGATTTGTATTTTTGTCTGTATTGACATAACTTAAAAACTACTGAGCCGATTTTAATGATTCCTTCACCATTCGAAAGCTACGTTATCCCTGCGTAACATAGACTATATTTTTAAATTCCACGTAAACGAAGAAGCGAACGAAAGTATTTAATACATTAATCGGAATTGCAACACATTGCGAAACCATTATAAAAATTACAAAAATGGATTCCAACTCTTGTACTTATACTCCCTGTTTGTTTTTATTTATTCATCCGGCAAATTTTAAATATTATTCAAACTACTGAAATTCGTTTTCCGCCTCAGCTCGCTATTTGTATGAAAGTAATTAATATTAATGACTGCTACGACTGACCCCTCGCAGACAGGTTCAACTCTCTTTTAATAGACATATTTTCACACTTTTACGACTAGATCTTTACGCATATTTACTACCCTTTAAAATATTATTTATAACATCTTAATAAGCACGTTGTTAGTTGAAACTACAACTTCTATAGCAATGTGGATGGCAAACGAGAAATCCCAAGGCCACAGTTTTCATTAACAGTTTTCACTAACTAAAAAACTACTTAATCGATGTTAACATAAAGAGAAGATAATCTACGACATTTAAATTTATTAACATCGTGACCTAAATCAAAATGAATTTTGAATAAACTGAACGGAATCCATTACAGAAGATGAATAATAAATTATGTTTGTCTGAAAGTTATATTTGACAAAGTGACATGTTGTTGACGGCAAATATAAAATAATTATTGTTCATTTTAAAACCCCATTTATGGATTTACTTTGTCTTAACCAAAGACAGTTAATTAAAATAAAATCATATTTAAAAAGTCATGAACGTGACTGGATGAGTTTGCAATCAAATATAAATGACATATCTTTAAACATTGAAAACAACAAATAAAACGAAAGCAAAAATCTTTTGGTAGAAATCAAAACCTTAAAACTCTTAATTTGTAACCACTGTACTGCGAATTCACATTGTAATTATCATAGTTGTGAAATCAAGTCTTCTTCAAGAGAAAACAATGAGAACCTTTGTGCTTAGAATACCTTTAAGTCAATGTTAATCGAGCATGAACATCAGTAACAATTATAGTTCGCTGAAGTGGATGCACAACCAGGAATTAACCTTAGCCCTCCCCTTGTCTACTAACGGCTTACTGCCTCAAGAAGGGGAGAACCCACAATATTGCACGTTGAAAGATATAAACATGTAATATATCTAGGTGCAAAATGTTACGGAATTATCGATCCTATATCTCAGACTTACATTGTCTAACTCCGCGATTCTCGTATTTTTCTAATGAAAAAGTTAGGTTTTGTATATCGGATTTGCAGATACAAACCAGTTTAATCACACTATATAGTCAAACACGTTGTGGTTTGCCTAGGCCATCGTTTAATTCAAAAGTTAATTAAGGTATTATTTCGTGAGAATAATACCTTCGTAATATTTTCCAGAACCTATATAATTCTACAACAATCGGCTATACTTTGTACCGTATTATTAAGTGAAAAACGCCTGCAAATAAAAAATACTTTTTTCCTTCAGGAAAAGAAGGATAAAAATGTCAGAAAATTAAACATGCAAATGCGTCGAGCAATCACCGCCATTGTTTCCATATCGCACGGCGGTATCTAGTGAGGCGAGACTGTGGGGACAGTTTTTTCTTTTATTAAGGTACCGCAAAACATGGAAATCCTTATTGAGGGATTTCGTCGTCTAACTGTAGATTGGACTATGAGTCATCGATCGATATATTTGAAAGCCAGTAAGCTAAAATGTAGTATATGTTTTCCTGATAGAGATATGTATAACTATGTGTATATGTATAATGTGTATATGTATAACTACACTATATTTAATCCTATGATTCCTCAATGATATAAATTCCCAAGGATTTTCTCTTTTAATAATGTGTTGTTTTGTTTTTTTAAACCATGATCTATTATTTTCACTCCCATTTAACCAGTGAAATCAGCTAGCGATAATGCTTTTAACGTCTTTTTAAAAGAATTCTAGCTAAAATAGGATTTGCATTTTACTAAAGATTTAATCGCTTCTTTTCTTATGAATAAGAAATGAAGGAGACCTTTATATTCTTAAAGGTTATGCTAATTTTATCTAATTGTATTTTCCTTTCTACGTCTTTAGTTTATTTGCCTACTAATACTAACTCATTCCAGTTTAACATAGAAAGAAATTTAGAGTACGATTTTAACCGAATTCAAATTTTAATATTCTACAAATATGTTTATCGCCACAATACGTTTTCCGTTTCATGTAAAATAACAAATTGAATATAAAAGGTAAATGTAGCTCGTACAAACCTTGGTTATTATGCGAACAGAAAAGGATGAAACGAAAAATTCGGGAAACAAATGAGGCGGGAGATCACAATCGCTTTGTTAAATTTCGTGTTCGAAAAAAGGCGGATACGAAAACCTTACAATTTTTTACTACACAAAAAGAAATAAGTTACTGTAGGAATAACACTACAAATCATGCCGCTTTCTTTTATTGAAACGAAGTATTCACATAACGAAGAGAAAAAGTTTTTAATTTAACCAAAAGAAAACAATAGACTAAGATCATAATAAGTGTATACGTATGTGCGAATAACGTGCTAAGTAAAAGAAAAGCGTAATTACGAAAAGCCAAACCGTGCAGACCGCTGCAGCTATGTGCAACGGTCAAACAGCAAACCGGTCCGTCAGCCGATCTCAGCGCCGGCGCGTGCGTCGGTGGCGCGGTGTCTCGGTGACAGCGAGGGGCGCTCGGATCTCTCGCAGGAAGACGCGAGACGGCATGCAGGATCTGACGGCTGGTGCAGAGGCAGCAGCTGAAATAGTCGGCATATAATATTAACGTAACAGATATTTGTATTTTACGCTGTATGTTTCAGTTACAAAAAAAAGGAAAGCGACTTCGTAATAAAATAAGCAGACAATATTACAGAATAAGGTATTAAATGCCCAATTACTTAAATTGATTGCAAATTAAGTAGGTAGTATTAAAAAAGATACGTAATTATTTCTTACGAATGCCACTACAAAATTCCTATTTTTGTTTTTTTTTATGGGTAGGAATAGATATGACTGGAAATTTTTAGAGGCAAACTAAACTCGAAAATAAAAAAAAAATTAGACATGTGGGTAATTAAATAAAATGTAACTTCCTTTGTCGAGCTCCTATGCAGCAGGGAATCCACTTCAGCAACGACTTCTGTGCAGCGGCTGCAGGAAGGAGATGCAACCACCAGCAGTGTCGTCGGGTAGACCTCGACGACCTTCAACTCCACAAAGTCGCGTAGATTCTTAAATAAAAAAAAATACTTCTTGACGATTAATTTTCATATTAATCGGATGTATATATCACGTCGGGGTAAATAAAAATTGCGTTTCTTCCTTTAAGTTTTGCAATCTAAACTGATAATTAACACGTTCGTATAATAATCGATTTTTAGCTGAATGACGTCGCGAGCGCACCGATGCCGATTAGTCTCCACACCCCCGCGCGCCCTTGCCCCTCGTCATCCCCGAAGTTGCCATACACGTCATTAACATTCTTCAAATTTCAAAGTCCCCGCTTCACATCAGCTACTATTTATGATAGAAATAACGGCTATCTCAACGTTTCAACAATTTTAATAATAATTTAAAACATTTGACGGTTGGGAACTGTACAAACTGTTATACATGCCATCTATACACAACGAAACAAAACATTACTATGACATTGTTTTCATCACAGTATCATGATACAAAAACAGATGGCGCTTAACTCTTTCTTTAAAAATAAAAGCTTTGTAATGTTAAACCAAAATATTTGTTACAAATCAAATGCTATATAGATCAAAATAGTATAACTAAAATTATAACAATTAGTTCTCAACATTTTTTTTTATTAACATAAATTTTACTTCTCTCATGTAACCGCCATCTAGAAAAAGAATTTAGTACTATGAACTGCCCCTAGAACAGAAAAACACTTTTTAAAGAAACATCATTTTAAAGAAAGTGACATCTTTTTTATAACTAGACAAATTAATAATGCAATTACTTGTAATAAAAAAACTTTTTCGCTTATTGCTGGTGCCTCTTTGCTATGGGACGAAACCTTCGAAAGTAATTCTACCGTTGGGCGGACCAGGGTACGTGAGATTTCTACTCACTAAAATCCGTGGCTAGAACACTGGGTACATTTCCTATGTAAGCAGTAAGTTTACTAAAATACAGCACCAAGCTCCAAGAGGCCGCTTGTTCGATTACTACGTCGTTCTTTAAAAAAATACGGAAATAGTTTAATATCGTTGATGTTACCTTAAAGAATTGCAATAAGTTAATTATTACACAAGTTGCCTTGAACTCGATGTAATACAATATTAAAAAGTTAACATACAATTAACGCATTTTGTGTGTGCTCATTCACATGGACACAAACGGACGGTCGGTGCGTGATGAAATGGCAACCAGCACAACAATAGAAGTTGTCTACGCAATACGCAACTACAATGATAAAGTAAGACATATTAGTGTGTAACGTTAATGGTAAATTTAAACGTCATTTCAAACAGATTTTTCTTTTTTCTAGATTCAAGATTTATTTTTTATAGATCTCACGCATCGAGGGGGTAAGTTTAATAAATGAAAATATTTTTTTAGTGAAACGTTTCTTCTGCTAAATTGATACATAAGCATACAATTACAAAAACAAGCTCACACATGTCAGGCGAACATTTTTGCGACAAAAATATAAATTAGAACACAGAGAACGCATTTTATATGACTCTATATAAACATACAGTATACTAAAGTAGGATATCAAATATGTTACAAACATGGAATAACAATCAAACACTTTTATGTAGAACGAAAATATTACAGATATATTTGTTAATAACAGGAGAAAGTAAGACCAAACGGTTTGATAAAATCCTACACAAATATTTGCAATATTTAGAGAAACATAAACTACAAGATATGCTGATGAAGATATTATAACAATAAATCATTTTTAAACGTTTGAAGTTCCTAGTGTCTCCCACGTGTCTGATGTTTGATGAACAAAATCTTTTGAAAGGTAAATAAAGTACAATAACAACAATTACCAATGTGCACTACAGTCAGGATGGCCGAGCGGTCTAAGGCGCCAGACTCAAGGCAACTTGCCCGTGCAGCACGGGTTGGGCGTTCTGGTCCTCTCTGAGGGCGTGGGTTCGAATCCCACTTCTGACAAAATTTTTACTATCACATCTTTTTATTTTTTTTACTTCAGTTTTAAATTCTTTCTAAGTAAATAAATTTTCGAGTCAGAAATAAACATAATTGATTTTACTTAGCTTTTTTGCTTAGAAATACAATAAAGACATTTCATGCTTATCAACAAAATTAACTTAAATATAGTACTTTAAGTGTAACTTAAAATTTTTATTTGGATGCTTTACACGGAAAATGAAATTAGAATGCAAATATTACAGGTAAATTCAGCGAAAGCCTTCTTTAAATGAATAAGGACAAGGAGGGTAAAACCGGATGACACTTGAATATAAAACTTGCGTTGTGTAGGGAGCTGCGGGGCCAGGGGTGTGGGCGAGGGGTGCGGGCCAATTGCCACGAACCTGCCTAAAGGACCCTCCACACTGCGGCAGTCGGTCGTTGCTACGAAGTTCCGCACAATACTCCTACCTACTGTCCTAATTGTACTAAAAGATTCAAACTAACAAACACTACAATAATTGGATACAATAGTGTTACAAGTCTGACGTATGTAGTCAAGTTTATTTTGCTTGCAAAAATTCACTTAATATTGAGATATAGATTTACAATCCTCTGATAAATATCTAACGACGTTTAAATACCGAGATTTTGATGAAATTTAACGAAATAATTTAAGGGCAATTAAGAAATAAAATACTTGAAGCGTATTCTGTCGTTTCAAACGTAGCTTTGAAGGTTTGTGGCTGAAACGTGTCTCATCTTCGCAGCTCTCGAGTGTGAACGCTTCCACAAGATGCCTCTATAAACTTCAAACGTTCATTCGAATACTAGCTAATTTTATTTCTATAAAAGTGTTTCTTCAACGGTAAAACTAAGATGATTTAAATTTATAAAAAAAAAGAAAATACTCCTTCTCACAAAACAAATGTAACTTCATAATAAAATAAATTTCTTCCAAATTTCTCTATTAGTTCCAGAAATTACGATATAAAATTTATTATATTCTATACCTTATGATTTATGACTGAAAATCTCCTTTAATGACAACTCCAATACTTGTCACTACAAAACCACAGGTCTCATAAGTAAAAACATTGCCGTCACTACAATAGTAATACTATTTACATAAATTAAATTCACTGAAAGAGATTCTAAGGGTGTATTTCATCGTCCAATATGGCGAATATAGTCATCACCGGACTGTCTGGAGCATCATAGTCAAGATAGAAGTAATTAAGGGCGTGGGCCGAGTGTAATAGATACTTCAAGAATATGTCAACTGTTGAATTCACGAAAAAAGTTAATTGTCATAAATATACCCTCCTATATTTAACCATTTGAAATAGCTACCGTAATTTAATCTATATCCTATGAAACCCTATAGTTGTGTATGTTGTATTTTACTGCTATACGCTCTTAAAGCTTTTACTCGTAGGGCAATAAAGTGCGTTACTGCCGAGTTGAATGCAGAGCGGTCGCCATGGCCTATATTTGGGTGCTTTCCTCTTCATTTATTAAGTTATTACTTCCTCTACCGCGGTGTCAATGTACGCTGTATACCTAAATTAAATATCCTGCACTCTACACTAGTTTAATTAAAGCGTTGAACAAATAATGATTAAACGAAAGTAACAACTGTGTAAAAACGTCAACATACATTTTTATTTATTGCTAGCTGTTGCTTGTGACTTCGCCCGCGTGAAATTAAAAAAAAATAGTAAAAAATATAGTCTATGTTACTCATTGATGTAAGAATTTTTGAAATCGGTCCAGCAGTTTTTGAGTTATTTCAATACGTACAAAAATCGAAAAATACAAATCTTTCCTCTGTATAATATTAGTATAGATAGATATATATAGCGTAGATTGATAGCTATTATGTGCGATTTCTAAACATAAAAACAATTGAGTAAATTAAATATCCCATGCGTTATTCCAGAGTGTAATTATCCAATTCAGATTCATCTCCTTTTGGAGTTACGTAGAAAAAATATATCTTTAGATTTTTTTATTAAAATAAATTCAAATATCCTTTAGTTTCTAAAATTACAACAATTATCATAGCTTTATCAAAACACATGGCGCTACAGCCAGCAACCAAGATAAAAAGTTAATATTTTTTATTAATAATTGCAACATCAAGATTCTAATTATTTCGCGCCATCTGTCATTACAACTGGCAACACTGACGCGTGCTTTAATGAAATGAACGCCTATTGTCTTTGCAGCTGCCGTTTTTTGCGCAACCTTAATGTCTTGTTAATTATCCGAGGGCATATGCTTTCTTCTTATTTGGTCAAGACTGGGAGCAACTTCAATTACATTATACAATAACTATACATAAAATTATCTTCTTTTAGTCACTTATCGCACACTTGAAAGTTTTGCAATAATAAACGTTTGTTTGACGCCGTAGAGCTGGACCTGCGCGAGCTAGAGTCGATCGACTGGCAGGCGCCGACGCAGGACAGACGACGCTGGCGCACTCTCGTGTCGGAGGCCAAGACCCACTATGAGTCGCTGCGCCAACGCAGTAAGTAAGTAAAGGTTTGTAATAGAACGTTTATTCTTGCCATATTTTTGATTTATCCAGTCATTGTAGTTTTACGTTCATCATCATCATCTTTATCCTACTTCCATAGGGTCGGCACAACAGGTTTTTGTCCTTCAAATAACTACCATACGTCATCTCAGACATCACTCATCATTGTAGTTTTACGATGATTTTTTTAATCGTTGTTTTTAATTTCAGGCATTACTAATCTCGATAATGTATATGAACGTATCTTCTCATAACAAGATGGCATAAAGTGCCATTAAATAGATAAAAAACTTCATTATTCAGTTTCGTAAAATCGTTAAAAATATCTTACGTAGACCGTAAATAACTTTATGTCTGCGACCTCGAACTTTAACCATTTGCCCTTAATCTCTCTAGACTAGAGTTCGTTGAACACGGGAGCAAAATGTAAAAATCCTTCACGTGAAAGCTTATTGCTACAAGCATAAACTTGTCTACCACTCTTTAAGATGAAAAGATGTCTTTTCATGACAAAAAAACTAAGCAGAACATTTATTTTACATTCAATATGAAACATGCTACTTATATTACTTAGGTAATCAAATTATTTTTATACTAGCTATTGCTCACGGCTTCGATCGCGTGGAATTTTAAAAAAATAGTATAAACATAACCTATGTTTTTGAAATTTGTCTAGTATTTTTAGAGTTATACAAATATTTCCTTTATAATATTAGTATAAATATAGATAGGAAATTTAGCCAATGCGTAACATTCTTGATTTTGTCAATAAAACAGATTCTCAATATCGAATATTTTTGTGTAACTCTTTTAGGAAAATGTGAGAGAAGTCTTTGACAATTAACATCGCTTGAGGCTGAACGAGAAAATACTTTTTTATTCACTCAGCATTTTGGTGCAAAACATGAAGGACTTTTAAGGCGAAACTTCGATCAAATTCTTTATAAAAAAAATCTTTATTCACCCTTTATAACGTTAACGTTAAAATATTTATATTGAAAGTAAGTGTAACAAACATAACTTAAAAGTTTCCAATATAATCTCAGATCAAGACAAAATGGGTAAAGCACTCAATGTAAGAAACAACTTTAAAATACTTTCGAAAGTTGCAACAAAAGTAGCAAAGCTTTTGTACGCGTTGTGCGAGGATCCTACATGTCTTGAATACTGTACGCCGAAAGACAAAGAAAAACTTCAGACAGTACAACACATCCTATGGTGAAACAAAGAAACCGTAAAACAACTATTTCTTTAGAAAAAATAACATGAATATAGCTTCCGTGCACTTCGATTCACCTATCAGATCAAAAACAATGATGTTTCTGGTCAAAACAAAACAAATGACTAAATGCAATAAACAGGTGACAAAATGTTGTTAATTTGGGAATTTATTGTATCAACAATTGATTAGAAACAATAGCAAGATACGTCCGCCTAGCATCATAGTCGTAGCGATAATGTTGTTATGTTTGTTATTGATTCATTTTTGACCCTTTGTTACAACTTCAAAACATTTATAGCTGACACTGAATATATCTTCAAAGGATAACAATCAACACATACTACTGCCTGCAGCTTCTGCTGTGCAATCATAATATAAACTACAGCCGAAGTTAAAAACAAATTTATTTACCTTTTATATATACATCATCCTCCTTAAAGTACTCAGTTTCGGTAGAATTTAATTAAGCTTTGAAATATAGGGTGAAATGGATAGGAGTTGCCTAGGTGACTACCATAAAAACAAAGGGCGGTTTAAGAGAGTTGAGAATTTATTTTTAAACACATAATGAACTGGAGTTTATGAAAATTTTTAAATAGCACATTCAAATAAAACTAACTAGGACCTCAATAACTTACAGTATGTTAAATACAAATTCCAGAAAACAACATTGTCACAATTATGGAAAATGATAAACTAAGAATTATGTTTTTAAATTACGGGTTAGCTATATTGCGCTTGGTAGCCAAAGCTAATGGCTCCACGGCTGCATAAACTCAAAGAATCCCTAAATTCTAATAAACGTAAAAATATCTTGTAATAAGAAGAAAACATATATAATATCTAAAACTACAGAGACAACAAGATTACTGCAAGAACTACAGCAGCAGGAAATTAAGAAAATAATAAAAAAAATATGTAAATTCCATGTAATTTGTTGACATTGCTACAACAAACTGACAAATCAAATAAAATCACAAGCAATAAAGCTTGTAAATGTAGTAAACACGTAACGTTAATTAAACAGAACAGGCGCCTCCGAACTCATTTAGTTTTTATAGCCTTGTTGACACTAACATAAACAAAAGATATTATAGCACAAATTGTGTTTGCTTGGCAAATTTTAGGCGGACCTAAACAAACATATTGGTGTTTGACGCGACACTTTTATCTGGGACAGTGGCTTGATAAAACAAAGCAGTACCACAAAACAATGGTCGGCATATATTCCTATTTTAAAGTTATACTAATATTATGTATAATATTTGTATTTTTACACATAACCAGTATATTTAAAAACTTCAAGCAAGCTTTATCGCTGAGTATCATAGGCAATTTTTAACTACTAGTTTTTTTTCATGCAGACAAAGTCACGGGTAAAAACTGTTATTTAATATGTTACAATTTAAGTACAATCACATTTAAAAATAGATTCAGTCCATTATTTTTCACGAATAAATAAGGCCAGATTTTAGGGTAACATCGTCATCGAATTTTTTTTCTTTTAATATACCTTTAAGGTTGAATTATGTGAGGCTCACGAGGACTTATGAGGTGCAATTATGAAATTCCCCGAGCAGACAGGTAGACGTTTGGAGGACGGCCATTAGTAGGGACTAATGCTCTGTAAAATTTGTAATACAAGATAATTAGAACTACATCTCAGTTTTACACATTTTATACATGTATTGTAATCAATACACGAACTCATCAACTGTACTAAGGGTAATAAATTATATCTACTTGTCCATAGACGGTAAAGGTTTTGTAGCTCGTGCACATCTTTGACTAAACTATCGCACAACTGTTTAGTCGCGCTTTTATTCCTATGAGCTTATATGGAGGTGGACACACTACTCGATTTTTATATGTACAACTGCGATAGTTAAGTCAAAGATCCGGGCCCTTATAGACAACAATATTAGTAGCGTGTAGGACGTTGACATATTTGTCATGTTGCTATGGGGTGCGACCCCCGCGAATATATAATGTAGACTAACGATTAAATGGTTTACCTCCCCCTCGCTATATTGGCTTTTAATGGCTTCCAATGGTACCCTGGTGTAAAATTAGCGAGGTAATTAATAAAAATCACAGATAGAATACAAAGAACTGATTCTTAGAATTTACAGTATCACTAGCTTTCGCCCGCGACTTCTTCAGCATGGAATTAAAAAAAAAACAAATTTGAGTACCCAATGTTTTCTTCCACACTATCTTCTACATCTACAGCCGTTTAGGCAACAAGCTCCAACAAACATCCATCTATCTAAACTTTCGTATTTATAATATTAAATTAACTGATATCGAGCGACAATTTTGCCATTAGCTTGTAACAGACATGACATCCGGATGTTGAATGGTCCACGGCACTAGTTCTGCGAATAACACGCAATAATATCCGTTAAATTAATTTTATTCGACATCAATGATTCATCAATAACATCTTATTTTAACAAGGCTAATTCCAATCTATACTGTTAGGAATAAAATTAGTACAGTGCTATAATATATAAAGTAATTTTCGCAACTCTAGATTATCGGCATAAACGTCACGTCACGTCACGTCACGTCACGATAGATTGGCGCGCAACCTGGGTCTGGACGAGAAGTGTTGCTCTGAGTTTAGCGACAGTATCAATTAAATAAGTTGTCTAAAAATACATACATATAATAATTGTCTGTCTGTCTCTCTGTGTCTGCCTGTCCGCAAGCCGCGTTTGTTTCGGGCAATCTCCGAAACGACTGAACTGATTTCGACGGGACTTTCACTGGAGGGAGCTAACATGGATAGGCATATTATAGGCTATTTGTTTTTATTCCGCGCTGTCAAAATGGGGTAACGGGTTTACAAAATAGAATACGTCGGTTGACATTATCGGGTGTTTATGTAATTTATCAATGTCTTATTTTTATTCCGCATCGCTTCTTGGAGCGTTAAGACGAAAGTTATTCATCAATGTCAGTCGATGAGTCGACGTTGCGTTCTCACAGATAAAACGAAACTATTGCTTTGACGTCCAATTATAGGACATTTAGAGCGGGCGCACACCTTTGATGAAACTATCGCACAACCGTTGTGTGATTGTCGGTTGTTTCGCAGCCAATTCAACTGTTTAGTTGCATAAATCGAGTAGTGTATGCACCATATCAGCTCATAGGAATCAAAGCGACACTAAACATTTAATGGCCAAGACTTGGATAATTAGTGAACTATCCTAGTCTAAGCAAATAGAGTTTTAGATCAAAGATGCGTCAAAGATATATTTTACTATTCCTTAATATTTCTTCAATGTAACCAAGAAGAGAATATTCAGAGTTTAACAAAATTAAATTTAAACTGATATAATTAAAGTTTTTTTAATGTTTATACAAAACTTTTACACCTTAATGAAAACTCATTTAAAACATTACTTTCAATGTTAACCTAAATAAGTACATTACCTACTTATAATATTCAGAACACAATTTTACTGTAAGTAATCTAAGAAATGTCCTTACTTCAACTAATTATTATGAAATTCTTTCAAGACCTTCGCGGCTTTCGGTAGAGTTTTTTTGATATTTTTTTTACTTTTACTAATAACAATAGGTTAAAATTCAATTAAAAGTGAAGCTGAGGTATGTAATGAATGTAAAACAATTATCTTTTTTAAATATTATTTAGATAGTAAAAGAAGTATAGAAAAACGGCTCTTAGTAGCTGTTAATATGGAACAGAGTACAGACAAGCTAAAATGACGACATGTAGCGAAATAATCGATAAACATCTCTAAGTAAAATTATATTAATACTCCAAAACTAATTTTAATATCTAAATTCTATGATCAATGAAAAGTTGAATATGCCTACGTTTTAGAATTGAAATTCTCATTTTCATCGCTGTCAGCGGAGAGATATCGTGGCACGTTATTAAATTTCTAGCTAAAATTGCTTTACAATTCCAAATAGATTTCAAAGTTCTCATAGTTATTAGATCTTACATTAAACCATTTGTTAATGTCTTCGATGAACGTTCCATTTATATAACACGGATTAATTCACGGCTGACGCTAAGTATTGTTAATTGTATTGACTTTGATAATTTGCTAGGGCGTGTGAATACCGTCTGGGCCGGACTGTCGCCATCGTTAACCACTTATTGAAATCCAATTAGTGGAGGCGTTTAATTCTTCTATGTTTATTTGGTCACCGAACACGACCGACATGGCGGCAAAGACGCAAGCTCAAATTATTAATCTTACTAATATTATAAATGCGAAAGTTTATATGGATGGATGGATGCTTGTTAGAGTTTGTAGCCTAAACGACAGAACAGATCTCGATGAAATTTGGCATAGACGTAGAGGATAGTGTGGAAGAACACATAGGCTAGACGATTTTGATCATTTATTTCCACGCGGACGGAGTTGCAGGCGCAAGCTAGTTTACAATAAGCCTAAATGAGGAATCTCGTAGATTGCACACCCACATCTGTAATTTTCATTATCTAATACTATTATGAGAATCAACTTAAAATATTAAAGTGCAAACTTTATTTAAAAAACACACACACACAAATAATTTCATTTCGCCATCTAAAAGTTATAAAGGTAAGTTCAATCTAGCAGTAGCTAAAATATGAACATCAGTAAGTTGCCTATGCCTATGTGTGTTGTAGTCTAAAACATAAACTAAACTTAGTGTGTGCGATGCTTTACAATATGTATGTATGGTCGTATGTTATCAGAGCTCGGGGCAGGCGGTGCTTGGAACGAACGCTTATTGTTGTGGCTCCCCTGACACCCTTAACGACAACAAATGCATGATAACATTTCACACTAGACGTACACAAGTGTTGTTAATGTTATGATTGTTTAGATATCATTATTAGTAAAGAATAGTACATTTATACAAGAATGTCGTAATGAAAGAAAATTTAATTAAAAAGGGACTAAGCAATGTCAGGTAACTTTATTGTATTTACATAAGATATGAAGTACCATGTGATTTTACACACATGTACCTAAATGCGAAGCTTTCATTACCTGTAGACAAGATGTAGGATAATTGAAATGAAGAATGACAACGGGATGTCGAGGATAAAATGTTGTCTACGACAAATAGTATTCTCGTTTAGAATTTCAATTTCGTGATTTATTATCTTTATGTCGTAATGACAACATAAAATCCTGTTAAACATATTTTTGTGTGCAATATCTTTTTTTTCGTAACTGAAGAGAGGAAACGTTCCTCACGTGTTGGCGGAACTACTGCAAATGTGTTCTTACTACTGCTAATTGTCTGTAATTTTCAGTATTATAGTCTCAATACTTTATGCAAAAATACTACCCATATGCATTTGCATAGAATACATCGCGATGCAAAATGAAAGCGTCTTTACATAGAAGTTTTTAATCACCATCGAGTTACCTCGCTCTGTTACTCGCAGACGCCGAATCTGGCAACACGCGACTGCATCCGAACGACAAAACGATCCGAGTCCGCCGCGTTCGGGTTCGGCGCTCGACGCTTGTCGCGTCGTTTGATAGCTCCGTCATTCAGTCCGGAGGTGTCCGCGGGCGGGGCGGCACGTGCGGTGCGCGCCTCGCATCTGTATTGTTTTGGCTCTGCTAACCATTGTTTAATTCCATCCGACTAGAATCGATACGACATTGATGCAAACTGCACGGCCTACGTTACTGCATTATCTAATCATTTAATTGCGTAACATAGGGACAATAATGTGTTATGTGTACTTGAACGAATAAATGAAGACGTGATTTATTGACAAGTGAAACTTTCGATCGTTCATTTGTTTGATGTATCGTTTATGTTTTGTCACTGGACCAAACAATCGTGCAAGTGATCTTTGTTGTAAAGGGAAGCATGCAAATCAATAATCGAGTGGATACCCAGCTGCGAGCAACCTAGAGCTCGTACTGTAAGGTTTATTACACGGTTGCATATTGATTGGATCTCTGGCAGATTCACTGGAAATTCGTTATCGGTAAGAAATATTTTAAATATCTAAATTTGATTACTAAACGGCTTTTGATATGGCTAAATTAAGCATACTAATAATTAAAACAAGAATTAGTAACGACTAATTAAAAGTAAACATAAAAAGCGAATTCATTTTTAATTAAGTTTTTTACAGTCGCAAAGCGCTCCAGCGTACTCGTATCTACCTACCGACTCTGAGCTTTTGCAACACAAAACCTACGAGATTTTAAATTAAAACACAATTTGCAGAGAAGCAAAAATATTCTGCAAGCAAAATGATTCATATACAGATAATAGCATCAACAAAACATTGGTTCGTTTAACTTTACTATAAAAAAATGAGAATGAAAATAAAATTTTGTAAAAACTAATGAGAATGGAAAATATATACAGCGTGCAATCCGCCATACTGATATAAAAACAGACGTCACATGTGTTAACAATGCTGTAAGTTTCCACTTTCATATAAATTTTCTCTACACGAAGAGCGCCACTTCACATGCATTTTATACGCGTGATTATTGAAGCAGAAATAGACATTTATGTAAGAAACTAAAAACATTGTATAACAAATATGTTTATTACTGTTATAACTTATTTACATTGTCCTAAAAACAATAATACAAGGTATTGCATAAGTATATAACCATTTATATATTGAGGGTATTTACAACGGACAAGACAACACAATAAAATCGATTCCTACTAAAACGTAAACAACATTATCTACAATCAAGTCCAATAACAGACCATACAGAAGTCGTAGGTCGTAAGCCACAGTAGTGGTTATAAACAATTTGTTAGTTTATATCAAGCGATGACACATGCCTGTCGTTATGTTTTATTATTGCAACCAATGAAACTCTAATTCGAAGAAGTAACCGCGACGCCGACATTGATTTATTAAGTTTGACCACTAATATCGATTTAATTATTTTTGGTATATGGTATACGTACCGATTTTAACACGGTTTTAAGTTATGTTCGCGATGTATACCAGTTTTATCGGGAATTTCCATTGCCTAAAAACCTGAATTTGCTGTGTCTATTTTGTCAATGATAATGTGAAGTCTAAAAAGCTCAGATTGTCTCTGACTACTCAAATAACGTTAAAACATCTTGTAACAGCACTACAATAATCATAGTGTGTATCACTTTTTATGTAAACATCACTAATATGCAATTCAATTTGTCTGAGGTCATTCCTATTGTTTCGAATTGGATTAATAACGTTAATAATGTAGTGGGTACGAATACAAGCATTCTTATAGATATTACCCGCCTACCTGCCCGACCTTAAGAATGGGATTTAGTTACATCTCAAACAATGGAACTGGAATCAAGGTTACTGCGTAGATTAACTGTATTGTGATATGTTAATAATAAAAGCCTTTTGATACAAAGGTAACCAACATATTCATTACACATATCAATCTACTAGCTGTGCCCGTGCCGCTTCATCCGCATGAAATTATGAAAATTGTATTTTATTGTTTACATGTTATGTCAAATTATCAATTGCAAATGTCAAAATGACATAACATAATGAGAAAACATGGCAACCTTACTTCCTTGATGTTGGCAGCTTGCACTTGATGTCCCTTTCCCACATGAAGATTTTTTTCTAATTTCTTTATCCCCTAACTTTGATAGCGTGAAAATATATACCTTAAAGCATTTCGTAAGTGTAGGGCTTTTTATTTAAGAAATTATTATTCAAAAATATGCTTTGATTGCTGACATCCTACGGCACAAAGTAGTGTGTGTTTACGCTTTATTATATTATAAGTAATAAGTATAGAAGAAGTATAGATTTAGTCCAGATGTTACGTTCGATTTCTTAGTTCAATGAAATGTAAAATGGGATGAAATTTTAAAGCGCAGTCGCGAAGCACACCTGACCGCAAAGAGGGAAGGCAACCAGTTTCGCCAGGTGGTCGAATCACGCACACTATACTCTCCTTTTATATAAATATGCGGGCTAAGATTTACCCTAATTGGAATCATATATCTGGAGTATTCATTAGATGCTGATTGTGAACTGAAGATTGTACATTCGAACTTCTCTTATTAGTTTGTTTATTTTTAAAAAATAAATAGGTATTTTCTATACGATACCCAAGACTAACAGATATAATTGTTGAATAACAATATTTCTCCAAGGCTGTGAAATAAAGTCAAGTCATATTTGTCACGCCAAAATTAATCTAAGAATAAAAAAAAATTACATTTCTACGAAGAACTATGAGAATAGAAAGTGAAATTTACATTGGGTGTATTTTGTTTAGTGACAGTGCTTTTTTAATTGTGTAAACTAGGTTTAATGCATTGTCTTAATAACCAGTAATAAGTTCACAACACGTTAATAAATGAAATTGTTGACAATTTCTTTTATTCTGTAGTCAGTAAATACTATAGTATCTTTCCCTTTTTTAAAAAGTACGACGATCATACGCTAAGATTTTACGAGTAAAGGTATTCGTCAAAAAATCCTTTAACAGTTTCCAGGATTGTTGTAAATATCATTAATATTTTATAATATCATTAATTTGAATACATGTATAGTCTTTACTTCTAAACAGTTTTGACTGATCCTTTATGATGTTTTCTTTTCTTTGATGAAAGTATAAATATGCGAGATATTTTTATAATCTTCGGCCGTGCGTTAAAATTTAAACAAGTGGCAGTTGGCAAGACAAACATCGTGAGAACCTTGTACGTCACCGAAACAAGGTCGAACGTTAATTCGCCTATCAATTCAAGTTGTTTTCTTTTTTATCTGTAACACAACTTTTTTTAACATTTCGTGTCAATTTATCAACCAAGGCCAGATTCATCGGACACCAAGCGACCGTAATAGTAATCAACCGCTATAATTAAATAAAATGTAGGCGTAATTCCAGATGTACAAAGTTTCTTTAATTCTGTAACATCTTTTCTAGATAATCGTTAATCGAAACAAACTCTTAGACACAAACAAGCTTTATGTACCGACTTCAAAAATCCTCCCTTTTCTTAACAAAAATTTAAAAAACAATGTGCCGACTAGCTGTTCTCGTACGGCTTCATCCCCATGAAATCATAAAATCTTAATTTTACTGTTTAGATTTGTAAAATTCTCAATTGCAAATGTCAAAATAACCTTTACCATACTAATCTTGCTTCCTTAATGTTCGCAGTTTGTAGTTTATGGTCCCTTTCCCACGTGAAGAAATAATTATTCAAATATATGCTATGATTGCTGACATCCTATACCACGAAGTAGTGTGTGCTTGTTTTAGTTTAGATAAAAGATGATGAATTGGAAAAAAATGTACTAACTTTTTTTCTCTTTTCTTATTATAAATCTTAACATGAAATATCCACTGATTCATCCCGTTCGTGATTTGAATCGCTTAAAGAAACTCCGTGGTCGGACATTCCAACGGACTCGATGATTCATCCCTTTATCCCTGTATATTTAAATTTATTGTTTAAAAGGTTAACAAACCCTGCCATATCTTAAGTGGTTCAAGTTTCTTCAACTAATGCAGGTAAACGTGGATTTGAACGAAGGACTCTGCAATCACATCAACGCAATGAACCTATAGATATACCTACGCATCCAAATTGAATATTGAAATACCTACTATATTATATCTTTAAGATTAGATGAATAAAATCTCACGAATTTCATCAAATCAGCGAACAACTGGTCTCCAGCTTTATCCGTTAAAATTTTATTATCATTATGTTATTAAAAATATTCAGATAATATTCTAAGATTCCATTATCCCTTTAGAATTCTCGTCCCCAACATTCCGCGTTGTCTAAAGTCTGTCGATGCTATTTGTGGTCGACCGGTCGAAAACCAGTCGATACCGTAGTACCCTGAACGTTTTGTTGTAATAAACGGGTACGCCAATGTCCAGCAAATACACATTCAATAGAACAGGTTCCTCGCCAAGGACGGACTCATCATTTAATATATTGGATTATAACTATAAAATTAAGCCTAAAAAACTCTCTATGAAATATAAACTATACAAGTAATGAAAATACCAACTGAATTCAGAACAAACATTAAGTATAATGAGTAAATATTTGTTTATATTAATTGGATAAGTTTGGATTTACGATTTACGCAGTTCCATCATTTAATGGTTGACTTCCATATTTACCATATGTGTTTAATAAAATCATTTGGCATTATTTTTTTTATATGTTATGCAAAAATAACTATATTCTCGGACATCTCAGTTTCAAATACTGTTACATTTTTTTTAACAATTTTTCGTAACGTTTTAAACGTAACTAACGGATATCCTCGTGTGTGATAGAAAAAGCACATCAAACAAATTATTAACGGTCTTCAGATGTGTTTTAAAACGTTAACATACATTTGTTCAGGTATTTTGCGAAAAGGTTGCAAACTGTTATAGACTTTACTATGTTTTAGTAGAGTAGAAAATCGTACTCACAATTTACTCTTCGTTACCTCGGTGTAGCCGTGAAATATAACGGTTATTGATACAGTACAGAATATGTTATATATGATAACCTAAACTTCGGAATGTATGAATTTTACTTATTACTAATATTATAATGCGAAAGTTTAGATGGATGGATGGATGTTTGTAGCCTAAGGATATCGATGAAATTTGGCTGACCTAGAGGGTAGTCTGGGAGAATACATAGGCCACTTACTTTTGTTTTATTTATTAATTGCAAGCGGACGGTGTCGCGGGCGAAAGCTGGTATCTAAATAACTTAAAAAAAATATCACTCGGTTTACTTCCCTTTTGTGTTGATGAGCGGTTTATTGGTACTTCCAGCAAAATTAATCAAATAAATGGGCTATGTTTGAAAGATCGGATCAGTAGAAATATTCCAAATATATTATATTTATATATACTTTACTTTTCTAGACGACGATAATGTTTTTGCAAAACTAAATTACTTATTGAAAGGATTATGGTGTTTTTTCTTACTTTATTCATCTCCTTGAATAAATCATTACATCACTATTACTATGACTAAGATTATTACAATGTTATTTTCCTGCTCTGTTTACGCGCTTTGTTATTCCCCAATAAGCAGTGTCGCCCGCATCATTTGGAATAAGAGCAACAGCCATTATTCCATCGTCTTCTAAAGAGTTATTTCAACTGAACAAAAGAAATATGGCACGCGGCAAATGCAAGCTTTTACCGTTTACCAACGCAAAATTGGCTCGGTAGAACTCCTTTGACATTCGAGGATTTGCGATGCGAAATTTTACACTTTTCTCTTTTGTTAGATGGCTCTTGTTACTAACAAAACCCGTAAACTCGACTCGACGCAATAATTTACAAAGCTGACATTTAAACAGGGACATTTTTCATATTACTAATTTTGTCTTTCACAATATTTATGTGAAATACTAAAAAAAAATGAAGTTTTTTGGATAAAATAAATTAAATAATCCATCAATAGACATGTCTGCATTTAAATGTTACCTATTATTACTAGGTTTTGTTTACTATTGATTTTATAATCATTCTCTTCATTATTTACTATTTTATTAGTGTCTATAATGCGTATGTTATAGCTAAAGCTGCTTGATTTATTAAATCATAACGTGGATATTGACTCGTTCAATTATATTTATCGCAGTCAATGAACGTTAATAAGCGAATGTAAATTTATTCGAACTAAATACGTACAGTTTTATTAGCTCAATTGGTATGGACGACACAGCAATATTAAAGAAATTTTTCCGTAAAATTCTTAGGAAACATTAAATGATAGTCTCTTAAATTTTCTTTTGTTAAACTTTATAGCGTTTGGAGCATTTATTTTTGGAAAGTTATAAAAAAGTAATTTTAATGTTCACAAAAACAAGTCCTTTGCCAGAGCTGGAGAAGTGTAAACGAGACTTGTTTTTCACACCCGTACTAAAGTTCTATATTGCAGGCGAAAATGAAGATTGTCAAGGATTTCTCTACCTAATGTTATCTCAAAACTTCTTAACCTTAAAATAATCATTCAAATCAGTATTGATTTTCTGTGATCAAATGTTTATCCCAAAGATAAATAAGGGATCCTGAAATGTAAACTAGATTGAATACAGCTCGAAATCCCATCAAGCTTCAGGGTATCGATCAAGCAGGGGCGCTGAATAAGGGTCGAGTCTCCCGTTTCAAACACTTGACGTTTACACTATAAATATTTGAGCAACACTCTCCACTAAAGGACCCGAGTACGACGAACTGGGTGTAACGTCGCCTACGTACTATGTTAATCAAGTCCACCGGATAAACCTAATTGACATACATTTTGTTACTATTTGACTGATTTACCTTTTAATTACATCCTGCTTTATTAAAAAAGTAAAATGGTTACTTAATGAGTCCCTAAGTGTAGTAATCTACACTAGGAGACGCGCTTGGTATCTGTAAGCAAAAGAAGTATGGCAGAATGCATTAATGGACATTAAACTATGACGATTTTTTTCTAGAAAAAGGTAAACTAATGGAATAGGTTATAAAAAATAGAAAAAGAAAAATTTTTGACTTGCAAATGATCTTTGCAATTTTTTCGTATCTTTACTCTTGTTACTCTTGTAGTAGAGTTCAAAATCGGACATCAAACAGTAAATTCGCAAAACACCCGTGACACTATAAAGTACGATGCACTTTGCGGTCTGCGTACAAAATGCAAAGCCGTTATTTCCTTACTGTTTCTTTATGCAAAACTTAAAGTAATAAAAAACGTAGTATTCTACTGAAGTAACTGATTTATCTGAACATTACCGTATGTGGCGTTGCCGAGTCGTAAACGGTTACGCAATCCATTGTCTATCTTTTGTTAAAACGTCTTTATCATGAGATCGTGAAACTTTCGCTTGAGAATAATTCCGTACTGTACCCAAATTACAATTTATAATTTATTAATAGCAAGTTTACGTGAATAATTGTAACGTGATGAAGTATTGCTTTGCTTTTTGTTTTCAATTTGCTGTTCCATGTTCATACGACGCTATTTGCGGAGGGACCATTTACTGAAGGATATTGTTCGCAGAGTTTGCAACGCATCTCTATTGTGCTCGTAAACTGTGTCCCTTGCTTTTAATACCATTAAATGTACCAACTTCTGGTTTGCGTACGAGCACATGTATAGTTATTGAAACATTTTATTCCATAAAAGTAGGTACAAAAAAGTGTAAATAACATCAGCATTCACTTCAGATTAAATTGTACAAAAATAAACGTCGGCTGACTTCATATTCCTGTCAGATGTCTGGTATATCTACGCTGTGAATTGGAGGTCAATTTACGTAATAAATACGACCAAGAACTTTTCTTATATTAAATAACTTACTTTGAGGCGCCTTAGTGTCTGTTATAAGAGGGATTCCTTCAGTCTTGAAATTGGCTTGTCCGATTTCATCCGCTCGATTTCATTGAATACTATTCGTGCAAATGTATTGATTCTATTTGAACTTTGGATATCTAGTCCGTTTTATAATTTATTGATCTTTTTGCGAGTAAATATATTTTACACGAATCATTCGAAATGTAGACTTTTAGATTGCTTGAAAAAGATCATACACATATATGGCTTATTACAACTTATAGAAAACATATTTTAATAGTATTTGCTGTCCCCATATTGCCAACAAATATACAAAGTTATTTCGAAGACCTTTATTACATTTCGCAATAATATCTCACTGATATCGAAATATCTTTACGCCAATATACGCTCGGAGGCATAGGCTCGGTCACAAATGACGCAAAATGATATTACCAGTCTAGACATCGGTATCCAGATCTCTCTTACATTTGTACCTAATTTTCATACTTTCTTACATAACAAGGTCAAATGAAGGTTAACACATAAAGTTTAATACTTTATATTGTTTTGTTCTTTTCGACAAAATATGGGACTTAGGAGAGTATCTCTAAATTTACATATGTAATAAGTAAACTATACAAGTATTTTACTTGGCAGTTTAATTAATCAGTGACCGTTTTATACGTAATTTACATGATTTGTGACTTGCATACCGCATTTACATAGATGTGTTTATTCGACTGGCATCGTCAACCAAATGAACGGGACATTAAGTGAACGCCCTTATTACTTTTAAAATAGTCTCTCTCCTAATTAGGCTGCCAGTCACGTCGATTTAGATGGACGTGTAATTAATAAACAGACGAAACTGGCGTGGGACTAGTCGGTCGTTCACTGGTGTAGGCGCAACTAAATTAAGATATAATATAGAGATATATTCTCCTTAAATAGATGCATAAAATAAAGGGTATATTAAATAAAATACACAAATAGTTTACACTAGCTTTAGCCCGCGATTCCGTTTGCGTGGAATTAAAAAAAGTTAGTAACTTATGTGTTCTTCCAGAGTATCTTCTACGTCTATACCAAATTTCATCGAGATCCGTTCAGCCGTTACGGCTACAAACTGTAACAAACATCCATCCAACCACACTTTCGCATTAATAATATTAGCATGATAACTGAGCGAATTATATGAAACGTTATAAGTTTTTTAATTTTCAAAACTTCATATGACTTACTCATGTTATACATACCTCATACTGAAATGTAAAATAATCCTTATTCTTTAATCCCGTATATCTAAAGCGAAACTAACCATTAATTAATCGCAAACTTTTCCAAAATAATAGTATTAATTTAAAATACCAGTTATATCTAATAACATTTACTTTGGCAATGAGATAAATTCACACTACAAAGGTTAATATTTAAATTAGACATCCGCTATGAGCTATTATTATTCAACAGTACTCCGGCACCAGCATATACGTTGAAAGACGCGACTAGACTCTATTATACCATTCATACAAAATCAAATAACTGCAATCTATTGATTTACCTTTAATATGTTTCAATTTTATTATTCGTCAAAATTATATTTTACATTTAGATGAAAATGTCTGTAAAATAATTTACAGCGGATAAATCATCATATCTTACTAATATTATAAATGCGAAAGTTTACATGGATGGATGTTTATAACAGTTTGTAGCTTAAACGGCTGAACAGATTTCGATTAAATTCGGTATATATGTAGTGGCTTGTCTGGAAGAACACATAGGCTACTCACTTATGTTTTTTTTTATTCCACGTGGATGGAGTCGCGGGCGAAAGCTATTATTAAATAAAAAGAAAGCAATCGTCAAGAAAAATCGCGATAACGTCAGTTCGTGATCGATCACTTCAGTGTAAAGATTTGAATAAACTTGAAAAGTGTCATAACGTCACATTTTTGGCACGGTAGCGTCAAACGAAACCGCCTGAAGGTGAAGATTGATCACTCCAAAACAACTTCTTAATACACACTTGTGCTATATTTTGACGATTTACTTACACGCTATAGACTCATTAACGATACTTGATTTTGTTTTACCATATTCTATGAATGCTCAATAAACAGGATGTCTCATACTAGATTCATAACACAACTAAAGGGTTTATAGAACTCCGACAAAAGGTAAAAGGAATCGAAGTTAGATATGGAATTCATGAATTTTTTGTTACAATCAAAAGATGCTGTTATGGAGCGTGGCATAACAGTGCACTATAGTTTACACTTGCTTTGTTTTAGCCAAACACTTATGTTCGTATATTTTTTTTATTTTCTGGCAAAATATCGTCTTTATTTTTAAACTTCAAACAAGTATACGTCACTCTAGTTTCCGTGGAATGCATACCAGCGTCACAATAAATCTAGCTTTACCTACCAACTTTCTCGTGTGGGATACCACATTAGTATAGGATAAGGCGAGTCACAATTTCTCTTAGATTTACTTATCTAATACATCCTAAATTAGAGAAACTTCGTGAATTCGCCCACGTAATTTCGGCAATAAAAATATCAGTCATGTATGACAGACCATTTATGACTTTAGTATGATTATGTTTACAAAGATATTTCATTATTGCAACATTATGTTAGGCACAATGTCCCCGCCTAGGCGATTTATATTTCGATAGCTTTGTATTTTCCAATAATGAGTATACTACAAAATGCAGTGATTAAAATAATTCCTATGGAACAGTTAATACATAGCAACGTATACCTACTTGAGTTAAATACTCCCATACAATATACACAACAAAAAGAAGTGACATGTCATCGATTCCCATCTGGCCGAGGGGTTATTGATCGGAGAGTTTTAAAAGGTTTCCTCGTTCATTGTCTCAAACGACGGCGCCCGCATTATGGAGTACTCTGAACGTGTCCAAGTGGCGGCGGCACATCGTTAATATTGCCGTCTGCCTCCTTGCTAGTGTAATGTATGAATATTATTGTAGGTAGGTTATGTCAACCTACCTTCTGAAACTTTAAAAATAAATCAGTCCCAAACTAACCGCCGTTTGATTTGTACGAAACACTATAGCTAGTACCACCACAACATGCATTATTACCAGTACTGATCATATTTCACAATTAATCTCTATTTCTGCGGTGAGACTGGCTTTACAATGTACAATGGCAGATAAATTAGTGTCCCAAAAAGTCTCCGCGAACACAAATGAAACATCGCACAATGAAAAATCGGTCAAACCGTTTACACGACATGTTCAAAATAGAACGAGCATATACAAAATTTGGACAGTGAGATACAATAATAGCAACAAAATACAATTCACTGAGCTACATACAATACCTTCGCACAAGTCATCCTGCTAATCCTACCACTGCTGTACTTACTATATATAAAATTAATAGTAAAAAAGTGAAATACCTGACCTACGAATTGATATCCAATTCGAATATTATATAATCGAAAACGCTAAGAATAAAAATCTTGGCCTCTTGTCTCACCGCGACATTCATGAATATTCCGACTGCATAACGCACACGTGCTCTAACCACATTTGGTATTTAAATATAGCTCGGATGCAGTCTTATCCTACATCCTAACTACCGTGTGATTAGTAAATATACTCAGGGGAGTAGCCAGTGACATTGAGCTGCCTAAATCTGGGCCGAGAAGGGAGGAGATATTTATAATTTCACACCCACTACACATCGCCATAGCACTCGTTGTCATGGACCAGGAATTTTCTATTTGGAGGGTTTACGAGCGTCAACGCGGTCTGGAATTTCAACATTACGTACTGACGTCGTAGATTGGGGTGAACGCAAATAACTTAAACGATAATATAAATCAATAGTTAACAAGAATAAATTAGGATATACAGACAGTGGGGCGATTCCATCTCGGTGTTATTTTTAAAAATAAACAAGCATTAAACAAAACCTCTTTAATAATTCACTATGCGAAATTTCAAAAACTATAAAATCTTAATAAAAACATACTTTGACACGACTTGATGCCTTCATTGCCGGTTAGTTATAAGAAAATCTTCTGTAATAACATTATTGAAATGCCATAGAATCACATAATACCGTATGATTACATACCGATGTTCATGAAGAAATTGTCTCCAACCATTACGTTGGTTACACAATAATGGGGCGGCGGCACGCGACGTCATTTGTCATTGACATTAACTGCATTACATTCCTTATTGCTATGGAATTTCTAACATCTAGATTTAACTTTTAAAATACCGAGATTTATTAAAAGAGTACTTTATTTTCGTCCACTTCAAATCACTTCCTCTCAGCCGTGTCGTTAAAAAAATAATATTTGTTAGAAAGCAATAAATTAACTACTATAAACACTCTAAGAGCTCTCAAGAAACCGAATAGTGTTCTACTAGTAGTTGTGAAATTATAAATTAACATAAAATCTTCCACAAGGACGATTATGCATTTAGTATATGCTTCAATACTTTTCTACCATAAGTTCAAATGATTGGTTTAATTCAATAAAAACATTTTAACTCTACTCTTGTAGAACACGATTTCAAATCTTTAAAACAGTTAGACGCGGTTGAACGGTTTCATATTTCGATAAGCCTTTGTATTATAAATTTGTATTGTATAAAATAGATTGTCGTCATTGCAATAGTCATAATCGCTATTATATTTTAAAGAATAAAAACCAATATTATAATAGTTGTGGCCGTCTTGGCCTAGGTCGTTGAGTTTGTTTTTATAATAAGGTTGAAATACAGTAACATTTTGTATAAAAACTTTAATGTTAAGTATTTTAATATTTCTCGTTCCATGCAAACATCAAAGTTTGCAGCATTTTTTTTGCCCTGATGAAATTCAATGACAAACATAAAGATGTTTGTATTCAATGTAAACGGGTTATAATAAAACGTTTACAATAAGCCATAAGTCACAATTGATCATTTTATGTCTCAAAAGTTTGTACTTTTAAAAACCGTTTCATCATCTGCCAGAATTAATATATAACAACGTCATGTACATGATACAATGATTAGATTTAGATGATAAAATCTGTATACTTCTTAGAAAGCATTTACGGCTTTACCTTTGTATACCATTACCTCGTAAACAACCGCCGCGTCAGAATTTGATATTAAATTTCGTTCACGGTTATACCTGTTTGCGCGGGATATGAAGCAAACAGGGCGCATATTCCCGCTTATACCGCTCCCCTGTTAATCCCCAGTCGCACACACGGGCCAGATTTACGTATCACTCTGACCTATATACCAGAACAAACTTATTTTTCATTAAACTTTACACCCTATAGGAAACATTGTTGTTGACATACAAACAAAACACGACGCGATGTTTGGTACAAAATTAAAAAGAAACAACTTTTATCCACCATCCCATAAATCGACTATGACCGGACGCACATCTTTGACTAAACTATCGGACAACAGTTGTGCGTTTGTCGATTGTTTCGCAGCCCATTCAACTGTCTAGTTGCACGACTAAAAATCGAGTAGTGTACGCACCTCCATATAAGCTCATAGGAGTCATAGCACGACTAAACAGTTGTGCGATAGTTTAGTTAAGTATACGCGCTTTAAAAGAACTATTCTAAACCAAAATAACTTGCCTTTCTCGGTTTTGCATATATTAATTGAATTATTAAGATAAGTACTAAAGAGAGACGTTCTTAAAAGTAGATACTCGTAATAGATGAGTATATCCGTAAAAGTATGAATATAGAAGTAGTGAGAGAAGTGTGCCAGGGTCACATCTAATGGAAATCCGTAATCTCTGCTTACCCATTTGGGTCATGGGCAAGATTACTTACCATCATTTATATATTATCACTACCACTTACTGCTCCCTGCGTATGATATAAATAATTTTATAACAGTATACTACAAAATTTTACACTTTTTCCTTAATATAAAATAAAGCTTAAAAGATCTTTATATAATACTTTTCTGTAAAATAATCTTTGACGAACAAAAATTTCTAAAGAACTTGGAGACAAAAATTTTGTGACCACACAAATGTTATTACTTTAATGTACTTAAGCTTAACGAAGCAATTATTCTTGGGAAGAAACCAAATAGATTTACGGGCGCTATGACTTCAATGGTTTTTTTCTTAATTATTGTAAAAAATGAAACGAATTTTATAAATAATTTTATCGCATCGCACCTATCGATTACTTGATTTTAATATAAGGCAAATCATTTTATGAAAAAGTGTATAGAAATTAAAACTAATATGCATAATTTTCACAAAATCCTTAAAGATAATACGAGTTATGACAAACAAAAACAATGCAATTAAATCTACATGAATGTTCTTGACCTCATCGACATGTCATTACAGCGGTGTATCACTTCACAACTGCAATAAATAAATACGTATTACATTTGAGGAAATAAAATGAAAGGCATTTCAATAACAAAGTGATGTAAACACGCGCGCCGGAACAACGCTCCAATTACTCTTTGTTTGTACACAGTACACACGCCAGTTGTAACCCTGCTCGGATTTGGTCAATGTGTAAAGACCTCAGACGGCATAATATTTATCTTTCTATTATACTTTTGATGTTGACGTCCATCTTGTTTGTTTGAAATGCGTAAATTTTGATACAGCAAAATCAACTTTATAATTCTTTAAAATAGATTCTCTGCACAGAATTGAATGATAGTCATGTTTGATTGCTCTAAACAAAAAAAATCCTTACGCATTCTTTAGTCTTCATATAGAATATACAACAATTAGAGTGGAAGTATATTAAAAAACATTGCTAGCAATATTTTTGTTGCGCATGTAATAACTCTAGCAGACGTACAACTGCGTATAGTTAGAGAATACATTGTATGGAACAATGAAATGAATGGAACATGTAAAATTTATCGAAATTTAATTATCGCACTTTCACTCTATTGTTTTCATTGTTCTATAACTTACCATAGATCGGAGTAAGTCTCATAATGGGTAATAAAAAGTTTCATGTTCCTCTTATGGTTAGTAGGTTGAACGTGATACAGTAAAACCATAATGGAGTGCTACTCTATGGTAGTTTATGATGTTTACTAAAACAAGAAACCACATAGATATTTACTGGAAAGTCGCTGAGTGTAGTAACTTTTACATTCCTATGTCGTATCTTAGAGTATCAGAGCAGTAAAAAGAAAAAATGTAAACAGCCGTCCATTGAAACTTTAATCATACTATTATTATAAATGCGAAAGTTTTGATGGATGGATGTTTATTAGAGATCTAGGTTGTAGCCTAAACTGCTGAACAGATCTCTGTAAAATTTGGTATAGATGTAGAGGAGAGTCTGGTGGAACACATAGGCTACTTAATTTCGTTGTTATTAATTCCACACGGACGGAGTCGCGGGCGAAAACTAGTAATAACTATACCTTACCTAAGTTATGTTCATACAGTGTAGTAAATTCTTTGAATATCAGCTTCTAATTGATACGCTTACGCAACAAGTGATAACATTAACAATTTAATATCGGACATAAATCTCACTTAAATAAATTACGTGTTCAAAGTATCAGCTTAATATCAGTTCTCCATAGCACTGTATAAAGGAAGAGAGTAAATGCCAATTATAGCACTGGCCATAGATTATAGGATGCGAGGATAATGTAGTGTTCCGCTTGGCGGTGTTTCCGGTTGCGTCGTACCTGGCCGGAAGTGGGGCACGTGCGCTGTTCGCGCTCCCGAGGCCTTCATGCGACGAGATCATTATATGCGATAATTCCCCTAACACCTGTGAACTTGGTTGTGATTTTTTAATTACAATCGTTTTATGTGTATTGAAAACACCACTATTAGTGTTAAAAATTTGGTTTCGATAACCAAATTTTTGAAGTACATACACAAGGTGTCATGAAAGATCTGAACTTATTACTGCTCGCATAAAATCCGCGATTGGTTTGTTTCCATACAAAGATTTGCATTAATATTATATGAAACGAAATGAAAGCAAACTTCAAACCCTCCTAAACCACACATAAATGCTGTAAGAGGATGTATTGAGGGATACGTCAGCCGTCCCTCGGTGAGTTTTTTAATAAAATAAGTCTGCGATCCTTTGTCCATTTTAAAATATATTTGAACGAAATTGGGGACTTTAGAACGTCGAACGCTGCGCTATGATGCTGGTTCTTTTATTGTGTTTGCACAATGCTGATCGTTGTGCAAAAATAAAAAATAAAAATTTACAATACGCATAAATCGGAGCTAACCGCCCTCTATATTTTTACTTTGTGATATAAATCGACGTTTTTATAAACAAGTGAACAATGAAAGTAAATACTTTCAGAAATATTTCTGTACATCTAAACTAATCTAATCCCAAGGGCTAAATCTATTTATGTATTTAAGGGTTAAGAGGGGATTATTTGGCACAATGTTCCAATGATTGCATCCATACGAATGATTCATTACAAGTACCATTAGCTAATGCAGTAACGTGGGAAGATATTACCATCGCTATTGTTGCTCAATTCGACAAACGTAATTCTAAATGAATCTTGAGAATTAACACGTAATTGTTACGATTTTTAATTCAGAGACATGATATACAGGTTTTATAGTTGGATGGATGTCGCCGTTGAAATGTTTTTATTTGATCCGTCTGTCTGTGAGGCGTATGCGACATCCCCGTACCGTTTGATCCTGTTAACGAATGCCCCGAGCAGATGATATTCAAACCCTATTAAAGAGTTCGGATTCAACGAATTTATTATACCCTAGTAGGTACCATTCGCTGGAAATAAATACTGTACAGATGTATATTTAATTTCTACGCCGTTGATAAGTATGTTATGAAAATTTGTTACGGTATTATATTCATGGATTGATAATCCGAAAATAAAACATTTTACAAGACATTTTCTCATATCCCCTTCATTAAAAAACGTCACAAAAGCGATATCCTTTTTAACAGATAATAAGGATGCTTCAAAATATCTTCACAATTGAATAAAAGCGAGACGACGACGTACGGAACGTGTTTATTATTTGTTAAGGATGTCGACATAACAGGTAAAAGCAATTTTAGCGACATAAATGATATGAGAAATGTTCAAACGGTACTTCAGTACAAGTTTAGTCAGTGTATTGTTTATTGAAATTCAAATACAGAAAAAAAATCTTTTAAAAGTGTGCAAATAATCACAATTTCAAACTTGCAGTTAACAAGTCTAGACGTTGTTCTGAAGATAATTATAACGCCGTAGTTTAACTTTTATTGCACTCGGAAATTCTTCCACCGAGCGACTCGCACGTTAAACTTCCTCTCAATTCGAACTCAATCTCTTTGCGAATTGTTAACTACTTTCGACGTGTGTGAAAATGTACTTAACGAAAACATGAAGAGTAGACGTTTCATATCTTTAGAATTTTCTTTTTTTTATCGGAGTTCGATAAAAACCCCATATATTATCTTCCAAAATTGACGATTTCTACACAACACAGTAACACGAAATAAATAAATTATCTTTCACAGTTTTACATTTCTGTCAGGATTCATAAAAATGTGTATCTAAACATGACAAGAAAAATAAAAGAAAATTATTAAAACAATAATTGGATTCTTATTTCTCCTTTAAAAGCAATAATAATCTAAATAAATACAGATTAGCATCGTTAAAGAGTTCATCAAATAATCAATATAAACAAAATCAGTTCGCAATTCTCATTTACGAAGCGGAGGCGATCGTAAACTTTTTAAAACATCCTGTTTATTTTAATAACGGCTCAAGCTATCAAAACGTTTACGATCATACTTGATAATAACGATTCAATTAAAGTCGTGCCAAATTTTAATAAAGATTTCCGTATCGACATTTATTTGAATATTTGAATTAAAGAAATAATACAAGTACTTACGAATCATTGTCATGCTAAATCAACAAGGTACTTACCTCAAATAAAAAAGTAAAGTTATTTATTCTCGATATTACTTAAATAACATCTGAAAGGAATCTAAGTTTTTTTCATAGGAATATTCCACGTGTTATTATATCTCTAATTTTGATTTTTATCGGAAATTTTAATAAATGGTACGTACGATAAAATTATTGTCAGATTATCGTCAGAACATGCGATTCGATAAGCCAATTAATATTCAATTAGCACTTAAATTGTTACACTCGCATTTATACACAAGTGGAACGTTTACTTATCTAATCTTACTTCTTACTCGTATTATAAATGCGAAAGTTTAAATGTATGGATAGATGCATGTTTGTTAGAGTTTATAGCCTAAACGGCTGAACGGATGTCGATGAATTTTGGCATAGACGTAGATTATAGTCTGGGAGAACATATAGGCAACTTATTTTTGGTTTTTTAATTCCACACAGACGAAATCGCGGGCGAAAACTAGTTTTCAGTAATGAAATAACATAACATGTTACAAATGATCTCTTGTTTCTAATTCTAACAAACTGAATTTATTACTTACTGTTTGTGAACACTCTCTTGAGTCACTGCCAAGCTTTTCAAAGTTAATAATAAAATTGTTTTTATAGCATTTTTAATAATTTTAAAATTATTTTTGTCAGAATGAAAATAGAAATTAAGATTTGAACGATCACTCTTTTTTACTGCTACAAATCTTTATAACGCCAGTCTTATAAGATACAAAGTAAATAAACATTGTCCTTATAAATTATTTTTTGTTTGTTTCAGAAACCAAAGGTGTTTACTGGTAAGTGTCAAGTGTCGATATTTAAACCCAATGTTACAAGTTGCACTAAAATTGTTCTTTTTTCTTTTATTGCTTTATATTGCAAGTTTAGTTATTGACCCATATCCTGCAGCAATGAACCGCAAACCTACGCTAGTGTAATTAGTGTAGGGGTTACGGCATTGTAATTGCCAACATTTTCCACATACACACTGCCCTGTAGATTAATTTACACGAATATACTGTAATAACTTTATTTTATTCAAATGTAATGTGGTAAACAAAAATATTCGCTCTAATTTTTTACAAGAACTTGCGAATTAAATATGAAAACTACCTAAGTACTCTCAAAAACAGAACGTATAGTAAAAGTAAAGCATTCCATGAATGAATGAAATGAATCTTTTATAGACTGTATATGACAGTAAAGATTAAATAAATAGCATGTGTATTTGTTATTACTTTAATGTAGAGATCTTGATCATCATTTAAAAGAAATACTATATCCAATAAATAAATTGTTACTGTTACTATTCTCATACGGACCAATAACAGCCGTGTGTATCAGCCTTACAAAGGGTTCGTGTGTGAACGCAGAGGCGAAACGTTCACATGAACATTATCCAACTAAAAAGACCTATAAAGCAACAAAGAGAGTCCATGTTCCATACAATGAAGCGAAGTCGGTTCTATTAGAGGAGGTCAGTGTATGCTGGTGGTACACGGGCGTACAGATTTGTTGCACATGTGCATATAGGGTGGGAATACACCCCCGCTACATGTAGAGTGCACATTGCACATGCGACTCTAGGGAACAAATGCAGTTAGTTCACGCCCGGCACTGTCGCTTTTAAAATAATAAAACTTTGTTATCTTAACATTCATAAATTTTACTATAGTTACTCATGTTTATTTTTTTACTATTAGGACAGTGATTGGGTAATTGTATATTTTTTTTTATTTTATATAGTCTATGGTGGTATATCTATAATTGTAATCAGATTTTCACAATAACTTCTCACTTTATAATGCCTATTAACGTCATTTACAATGTATTGACGTTATTGGTTCTGATAACAATTATCGGATGCTAATAAACAATGAATATTTATAAATCTTATCATTATCATTGATAACTTCACGATTCTCAATATTAATTGCTTTACATCCTTTCACATTTTATTAAAATTAAAAATAAAATGCCACTTCGAGGTCAGAATCCATACATGGGGCGATTCAAGTGAAATGTCAAAGATTTGCTTGGGATTAAATTCTTAGATTTATTTTTAATTTTCTATAATTTCAATTTTTATTTAATTGGCTAATAATAGATCACTCCCCAAACTAATTGCAAAGTTAAATTATACTAATAAATAACAACTATTGTGTTTGGTGTATCAACAATTTTGATTTGTTTAAACGAAGGCATGACGCGACAGGCAATGTGTTTGTAACCACATGAGTTTGATAATAGAGTGAGTCAAATTTTATTGTTCTAACGCTCTATTAAACGAATATTTTATGATATCAATAACTAGGCTATATTTACACAATCAATTAATATAATTAGTTGGATAAATGCATTGTTTAAACTTTACTTACTAATATTATAAATGCGAAATTTAGATGGCTGGCTTTTTGTCAGAGTTTGTAGCTAAAACTTCTCAACGGATCTCGATTAAACTTGGCATAAATGTAGAGAATAGACTTGATTACCATATAGGCTACACACTTTTTTTATTCCACGCGGACATCGTCCCGGTAAAGTTAGTTATTAAATAACGACAAAACCCCGTACCGAGTGTTCTCAGCGTGGCCTTATGACGCCTTATGGGTGTAGAATAACAAAATGTTTTGAAGACTTTACCATTAGCGTCAACGGCAGTGATTTGGATAGCATGAAAGTTGCATTTGCGTGACTACTGACCACACCAGCATTAGCTATGCGTTAATTGACGATTTTATGTATTAACTACAATAAGACGGAAACGGTATTTTGTACCACTTTGATACACATTTAAGATACTGATTAAACTTTTCTCTCTAGTTCAAAATTACGGCCACTTACGATTATGTTTAAAAAAAAATCTTTAAATAATTAGGCTTCTTACTTCAAATCGTGTATTTGTAGACAAAACAGCCAGCTTCGTAACTCTTTTAGTCAGTATGTTCTTGTGTTAATAATGACGAAGTGTACATTGAAACATTTGTTTTTCCCACGAAAGAAGTAACGTTTTTATGCGTTACGAAACACCTCTACAATATTTTATACGCTTAATTAACATAAACGCTAAGTAATTTATTATAGAATTATCATTTATTTCGTATGAAACCTATTTAACTGTCGGTAAATAGCGATAGCGAGGAGCCGACAAACGGCGTATAGTATCGAGTCTGTCATCTTAATTTTATTACCGAAATTTGTATGAGGAGAGAGATAAAGTGCTCTTACTTCGTTCAAACTAAATTCTACTTTAGTTCAACGTATTCAGAGTTCAATTCCGTTCGTACATTCGATGTAGATACATAAGCTATTCGTGTTGGTTGCAATAAAGGAGAACACAGTGTACGTAATCATAATAGATGACGACAACTAGATTCCGTAGATATACGACTACGAGCAACACAGTAAGCCGCTTGAGTTATTTCGAATTTGCATTTGTTACTATGGCAACCGAAAGCTAAACAGAACCTTTGCATCGTACTGAATAACTTACGAATAGAAAAATACACTTTATGATCAAGGCTTTACTACAATCAGGTTTTCGAAAGAAGTACAAGTAATTTAAAAATGTAAACCGTCAATGTTTTAACTTTAAAATGTGCTGTAACAAAAGTAATTCGATCATTTCAAGCATTGTGGTTACGCAAACAATGAATCCGTATCTGGCATTGTGGAGTTTTTTCAAGCGGCTCGCTGCGGCCGCCTGTAAAACGTATGTTTTACATCTGTGCATTGAAACTTTTTTATCATTTCAAACCGAGACTGTCTGCATTGTAGTCCAAACACTAATTATTAAATTTGACTAAGCCAGACTGTCTGGGATCTTTCATTAATTCAAACGAAATGCTACTTCTACTTTTTTAATCATTTTTAGACAGACTGCCTTTAGAGTCAACGAAAATATTGACTTTTTCTAATGTTTTAATATCTTATAATCACTGTCACATACAAATATACGGCTTCGATTCAGAACTAATAACGAAATAATACATTACTCATCGATGCAATAAAGCCAGTTGGGATGTCTCGTAAAAGTAGGTCGGATATTAGGGGACAGGAATGAGAGCGGCCAAGTGGGTCGCGGTCCGCAGCTGCAGCGCAGTAACCCTTCATCCGTCATCAAAATGAATTATTGATACGACACGGCACGATACAGCATGTCGGAGCACGCGCCGTGTATACGTGCACGGAAAATTGGATGAAACAATACACGTGCGAACGACATAACGCATGACCGCGCTAAATCTAAATCAACTTACGAAGAATGTGACCATATAGTTCGTATACACCCCAGGAATAACAATCGACTGATCTAAAATACATTACTATTTGTAACACTAAAGAAAATGGGTACAAACATTTTATGTGCGAAAGCTTGTATCTATATTTTCTGAGTGACACGACTCATGTTATTCTAGAAATAAATAGATTATGACGAGATATTCTAAACCACTGTAAGAGTAATTATTCACCATTACTCTGCAATTTATTTACGGCGTAAATTATTATAAGCTTTCACAAATCACATAGCTCTTGATAACTAGAAGTACGTTACTTATCATTCTTCTTATTGAATTTATGCGGTTTTGAAAGTGAATGATAAACATATTACAAAACGTAAGTACGGAAATGACTACCGTCAGCTACATCGAAACATAACTTCAACTCATGCACATAATCAATCATAATGTGAAGTCATTCTCAACAATTGCATGTAACAAAACTTTCTCGCTGCATAACTGCTCAAGTTATACAATATACACTAGTTATCTAATCAGATTTCAATAAGAAACGAACAATAAGTCAAGCTTCCTTTTAATGAAATTGCTTTCCGAAACTAAGATAATTCCAGCATAATTCCTTTCATCTCCCTTTTATCTCCCTAAAAAATTTCCCGTAACATCAAGTACTTTTAAAACGCCATCATTATAAAACAATATATCAACCTGTGTAATTGTTGACGATGTAACATTTTCATAATATCTGATAAGCAAAGAGCGATCGCTGGCAAAATTATGTTGTTCAAACAAATAGCGCGGTTAATCAAACGTTGATAACGTTAATATCTAGGTTATCGATGAGACCTTGTACATAATGGGGTACAGCACCATTACAAGACGCAGTGGCATAACTATAAACAAGTGCAGCTTATTTGGATTACTTCAACACATCTGGAAAACTCAGGACTTCGTTGCCTGAAATCTGACACTGTTGTTCAAGCTTATTAATACTATTTACTAGCTTTCCCCCGCGTCTCCCTTATCGTAATCCTCGTTCCGTTAAAAAAAAATAAGTATCCTATGTGTTCTTCCAGTCTGTCTCTACTTGTACCAAATTTCATCAAGATTCGTTCAGCAGCTTAGGCTACAAACCGTAACAACCATCTTAACTTTCGCATTTATAATATGAGTAAAACCGACGAATCTTCGGGACTTCCAAGAAGTATCCGTACTACAATCTTTTGAGATACTCTTTATTGCAATTGTCAGACTTTGAGACTGTAAAATTTGGCAATAAAGTTTGAAAAATTAAACCAAAAATTTAGATATTGCGTGGTTACTGTTTGTGTGAATAGTGCAGGTAACAATACAAAATAATGCGTTATCTTATCACTAAAATGCGCAATGCGTGTAGATTATTGTGAACATTCTGCGCTATCGATGTTCCCTTTACAAATACCGCGGTTCATACTACGAATATTTTCTTGATACAGGTAATACTTTTGCCTGTAAATATTGAAACAAAATATTAGAATATCTTGAGAAACATAATACACAATTTACGTGCGTAATTATCGTATGCTAATATTAGTTACTAATTGTTGTGGCAGTTATATTTATGATTGTTCTAAATTAATGGAAACCCTTAGTGTTGTTTTAATATGAAGTGTTCTCTGATAGACAGAAATAACATTAATAGGAAATAATATAATTCTATCAAGCACAAGGTTATCGCTCCTGTCTGCGCTTGCAGCTGTAACTGATAACGCTCCAAGTGAACTGTTTACCAAGAAAATGTACTTACTAATATGATAAGATGCACGACGAAGTATTAATATAAATGTTTTTATTGCTTACACGTTCCACATAAATAACGCAGTTATTACGTTGACGGTAATGTGAAACTTTTAATTACAACTTTACATCGATAAAAGTGTTATGTATTTTCATTTATATGATTACGTTCAAAATTCAAAAAATAAACCTCATTACGTACGTTGCCAAAACAATACAATCTATTGTTTAAAATTTTTGCACTACATTCCATTGTTATTAGAAAAATAATCACGTTATCTAATATGCAACAGGTGTTTCAAACCAACTTTAATTCCCTTGATAGTTTACTGCTTCTCACTTAAATGCATATTTAGAAATCTTGCTTGCAACATACATAAGCAATGAGATAGTAAGTAAGGGGAGTTTTCAAGCACAATAAAAAATAATTGTACATTTAAATCTCTAAAAGCTGTTAGCATTTTTGTTACTATGTTCACCTTTAGACACATTTTGCAAAGTGGAGCTTGATAACGACGTAATTAGTGTTGCTAACGACCCATATTCAGGTCGCGAATTACACGCAAAACTCAGAGATAAGCTATCAAAATTATGAGCCGGTTTTTATGTTTACAGTTTATAATTGCCTATTACCTTAGCAATAAGGAAATAGTAGCTTCCTTCCGTTCCACAACAAAGACATTTCCCGGTAGCAGATAAAAATAAAATCCACGCTAGAATTGTTTCAACGCTGTAAGCTTTGTTTGTTGCGACCTGGAACAATTTGAGCATGAACAAGCTACCGAGCGTTGAATAAAAAATTATAAACGAATAAATATTATAAAATATGCTAAAAGAGAAATCTTAATTATAACAGTTATTTTTATTGATTACATTCCAGGCTAAAGTAAATAAAAACGCTTTTTCTTTTTAATTTATAATTTAGTCATCGCAAAATGAAATCTGTAGCATCTCTCGAGATTGTAGACACGTTGACCTATTTACTGAACTTTTTATGATCATGGCGTTTCATTTGATTATGTTTTTTTTTAATAACGACCATTACTAATTTTTCCTACAATATATTATTATTTAGTAGTAAATAAAAACACAATTCCATGCAGACCCAACTTCTTAAACCCATTTCACGTTGACAGCGGTCGAAACAAAATTCGCTTTTCCTCCATAAGGTTACATTACAACATTACGGCCACAGCTGTGTCAATTTTAGTGAAAATGAACTTGGAACCAGTTTGTATGCAACGTCACGCATATAAATTCATTCTTCCTGTTTTTAAAGTATCCTTTCACCAACAATAGCAGATGTAACCTTTTGATCGGTAGAGGTTCCATAGCAGCCATGAAAAATAACAATATCGATAGTCCGTTTATTATGTTATCTATCATTAGTATTCTATCTATAAAGCACATTAAATTTTATAACTTTTTAGGAGACAAGTAGTTGCAATTCTACCAAGCGGAGAGCGTCAAGGTACGGTGAACGCACCTGCGCAGTGTAATCAGACGTTATCCGTACAATCGTACATCGACCTTGGGGCTTCATTTATTTTAAATGGCTACCAGAAAATATTCGAAGGCTATTTCACTTCACGACTTATTATAATAGTTATCAAGTACACGTGAGAATTTTTGATAGGATTATCTACAAGATAAGTTTGTATGATAGTAGTGATATGAATGTGTCAAAATGTTGAATTTCTAAAAGACATGACAAGAGCTTAGCTCGCTACAATCTTAAGTTATACTTCATACTAAAATTATAAATGTGAAAGTTTAGATAGATGGATGGTTGTTAGAGTTTGTAGCCTAAACTGCTGAACGGATTTCGTTGAAATTTGGTATAGATGTATAGGGTAGTCTGGAAGAGCACATAGGCTACTCACAACACTCACGTTTTTTTTTAATTCCACACGGGCGAAAGCTAGTTGTTTATAAATGTAACATTAACATTAAAATTGTCTACTATATGAGATATAATAGGTAACGTTTATAATACAGGGCAGTAACTTAATTTGATTTTATTCTTTGAGATATTGCACAATCTTTAAAACGTGCAGAAAAAACTTTTATTACGTTAATAATATCAAAGGAGGCAACATCTAAAGGCCGCGCTAGTTCAATTAAAGCACTCTTCACGTAATTGCGAATGCACTGAACTTGCTTAACAAGTTGCCAGACGGTCGTTAAAGTCTTTCGAAAATAAAGGTCCATGAGAATTATAAAGAGTTGATATTACCACCTTCGTTGCAATTTCTCGTGGCGTTGACCTCAAATCGGGAACCTGCTTGGAAGCCGCGGGTCATTTGCAAACGAGATTACTACTCGCAATAGAAACCGATGCACCAGCTTGTAATCCCACCAATCATACATCTAATACATCACTTTCATAAACTAGTTTGAGATCTTATTAACCTACATTGAATCTATTATTATCAAGTAAACAGTAAATAAGAACTGAAGATAAATTTCCAGAAGCTTCTTTTTTTTAATACATTCCAAACTGAGTAACGAACGTTGAAGATATTTAAAAATTGTACATTTTTTATCGCAAATATACGCAATCTCAATAATTATTTTCCTTATCCGCTGTGTATTCTTCATTGGTAAAATTCGCGGAAATACCCACTTTTAAAGCCTCTATCAAAGAAAAATCAGAAAAGACCACATGCATCCTTACTCCTGTATCAAATAACAAATGTGACGCAATAGTTCTTAGTTTACAATTCGTATAACGTATATGGAAGTTATTTTCTCGACACAGTTGCAATTAATCCGATATATACAATGATTTATTAATTGCATCGAATGACATATCGCTCGTATCCAATTACGTGCAGGTAACGAGAGAACCGCATCGACCTCCCGGCAACCCAGCTAGCTAACGAGCCATGGTGAACACAGTCGTGACAAAAGATTGATTGCTATATACGCAAAGGCCCGCACACAGAACACTTGTGTTGCCAGCAAATAATCGATACAGTTGTCAGTGTTGCCTTTCTACAAGCTCCTTAAAATTGTGTAAATGATATTTGTTGCGTATCAATATTTGTAAGTATTAATCATTTTTGTCGGTTATGATTGTGACTTTGTCTTTTAATAGCAATAATATAAAAGCTTAATTAACAATTTCTTTAATCTGAACGAACTTGGAAGTGTATTAAACCACGACATGTTATTAAGTGTATGGTATTTCGAAAGTAATGTGTAATATGATATCGTTAAAGTGAATACGCAAACGACCGTTGCTTTCACTGGCGGTATTAGGACCCTACTACTGCACTGCACCTACTTTTTGGTTACCTTTTCGACAAAAGTGTTATTTAGATCCGTAGAATCTAGAATATTAGGAACTGTTAGTAACTCTTACGATCGTTTAGTGGTAGTCGGTATATGATGTACCTAAACGTCAGTGTGACATCGACACGGTGACCCATCGCAACAGGTAATGTGGAACGGCACCAGAATAACCGGTTCATTGAGTGCACGAACAGTTTCGAGCACACCAACGCCGAATCTCTCCGATATTAAAACAAATAACCGACCACTATATCTTCACCGCAAGGAAACTAGTTTTCGTGTACATGACCTTGGCATTATTCATAAAACTATCGAAAGTAGATTTTCGAATGTGAACACGCGAACGACTTATGAGGATTTCGACATCTTGTTTTTATGTTTTATACTTTCTTAATTCCCTCATAACATTAATTGTCATTCAAAATTTTAGGAAATATAAATTCTAACACTATTCCATGTATCTCTTGATGTATAAAACCGTTTATTCATTATTTAAAATCTAGGCTTCATTTTTAACTGACATTCACTGCACCAAAACTTTGAATTATGGAAGTTCCAAATGCTGCTCTGGTCGTTCTATAAAAACGGTCTACCCTAATTTTACAAATAGCACCACTATAAAGTCGAAATCGATTTCCGTATCGCAACACGTGTAATATCGCATTTATTGCATCTGTTTTATGCCAGATAAATGGCGCGCTTGTGCCCGTCACATCGTCTGTAATCGCCGCGGCGGTCAAACGCAATATTCTGTAATTGCTACGCAGCTTCGAGACTAATCTGTTACACCCGACGGCAAATTACTAAATTTCTCTTTATACAACCCATTAACATATTTTATTGTGTGCCTTGTCCTAATAGCTGGCGTTAATATACTTGGCAAGTAGAAATAATCTAGATTAACTCACAGCAGACACGTTAATTAAAATTGACTATTTAGTCTAATTTATTTAAATTACAAATACATGGACAGAGATTGATGGAAGAGTTTCCCATTGAGGCTATCGGCCCAGATGGAAGATAGGGAACTATGGGTCCAAAGGGTAACTCCTGAGATTCATCAAATGCTAAGAGGATGAAATACTCATATGCTGTTATTATAATTATTTTGATTTACGCTGTTCTTGCATTCGCTTGTTTATTTTTCAAAATTAAAAAACTAGACCTGTCAGTCCAGACTTTTCAAGCAGGACCGGTGTGCGAGTGGAAAGCGAAATATAAACGAAATTGTCGTCTCCGACGCGGCCTCAATCCGGCGCTAGGTCAGCACCGCTAACGGTGACATCGTCATGTTATTTACTGTCCGCCATCGCTCGCCTTCGAGACAACACGCACCAAATACAAACTTCGGTATTTGTCGATGATATCACAATTATTAACGGCTCATTGTTCTACGGATAATGTTTGACCGATAAAGCGTACCTTCAGTAGTTAACCGTTAATAAGTTTTATTTTATCTGTTTTATAAAATTTGAGGAAATTTTAGTGCTTTGAAAAAATACCTCGCATCAATTACATTTCTAAAACACAGGATTTGGAAAAGTTTTATACTTCCGTTATTTTTATAATCGTAAAAAAATTCAAAGATATGTTTGTATAACTCAACACTTTCAATCATCATTTAACTATTAGAAAGTTATTATATCCAGAAGTAAACACATACGTATTAATATGCTACAAGAACTTGTTTTAAATTAATATTCATCCATTAATCGTAAACCATAATTATCAGCTTTTACCGCCATAGCTTTAATTCCTGTTGCAACTACAACTACTATCTGGATAAAACCGGTTACAACTGGTTAGTTCTGGACTGGAATGACTAATTTACAACTTCATTAGGAAAGTCCCAGTGCCGTGTATCAATGATTGCCATCGTGTTATTCTTTAAATACGGCATGAGAAGCAATTTGAAACAAGTGTTAATACTTTTATATTTACATTTTTAAAGGACAATGGAACAAACGAGCAGCGGATAGCCTAATATGTTCATTTGCTTTACGATAGAATAGTAAATTGTAAAAACAAAGTCAATCTTAAAAATCCTGTTCGCTCAAGTTGAACTTACGTTTTAGATTATTATAGAGTAATCAATTAAGCTTTTACGTAAATAAGTTGTTTAGACCTGAGCATGTTTTTGTGTTTATTTCGTGTTACGCAAGCGATAGATAAGAAAAGACGAATGAGTGCTTTAGAGATAACCTCGAAACTTAAAAGACTTTAGAAAACATCACGCAAGAATACTGTGTTGGTTTATTTTTTTATCTTCTTTACGAAATAATTGATGATTATTTAGGTGCAATTTATATTAGAATAGTAAATGGTTGAATGCAGTTTATCGGCCGCACACTTTGCCAAGAATTTAATTGAGCGCCTAATGAAAGTTGGTAAGCATACGTATACTGCATAATGTATACTGTTTTCATGCTTGATTGCATTTCGTCTATTACTGCAGTTGTTTTGTTGCATACTAAGCTTCACTTTTTTTAGGTTTACCTTTACGGTATTTTTTTAATAATGTTGCCCAATGTTTCCTCTATTAAATGTTTGTCAGACAAATGTTAATTAATAACGCGCCTGAGTAGTGTAACTGCATAAATAATAATATTGAAAAATCTAACCAAATGTTGAAGCATCATAGTTTTCATCAGAACCATCTAACATTCCCACAATTTACACGACGTAAAACGTTACGTGCATTTGCCTCACTAAATAACCTTCATTACATCGAAGTTCAAGATAACCGTAGATGTTCACAAAAAGCCATTATGTGTACATTAGTCACGAAATACCACAACGCAGTGGAACTCACGCCTAACGCAACGCCCGCGAAATGAGTTCAATGGACACACAAGAATACTAACTAATGCTTCTTATGATGACTTTCATAACAACTAACGGTCGAAACCAATAATCGATCCTTAAGATCGATCCCAAAGTTATTTTTATAATGTTGCATGAAACGAAATACAAAAACCATTTGATCGCCTCTAAAAAAAGATCCTGTTTTTCAATTGCTGTCTTTAGATCGGTTAAATTTGAACCAAATATATATTTACTTGATATCTATTGATAATCTTATCAGTCTAAAATAATCGACTCCAATCTCACTTCTTACTGAAATTATAAATGCGAAGATAGATGGATGATTGTTAGAGCTTGGCGTAGATAAGCGTCTGTAAGAACATATTGGCTACTTATTTTTGTTACGTTTAATTCCACGCGGACGGAATCGCATGCGATAACTAGTCCAAAATATTATAATATCAAATTATTAATTAAATTCAAGTTAAAATTAAAATAAAAAGAGATTGAAACTAAATGTATAGAGAAGCGAGAACAGTATCTGGCAGCTTTCCCTCACAAGGCATCATTATCCTTTGTGCTGTGAAGCTGGGCCCCGGTAACTAGCGGCACACTCGCCTGTAAACTGTTTTATAAAGACCTTTTCATTTCAAAAGAAAACTTTGAAACGCTTTTAAATACAACCGTTTTTTATTCAAAACATCTTGTCGAGAATGTAACACCGTAATAACTATTTCTAATTAAAACTGTATTGTTCGTAAATTAATAATTCATAGTGATCAAAATAAACATTAACCTAGCTGTGACGTCACGATTACACAGACAGTTGCACTATTTGAATGTCCCTTCGAAATAAACTGTTCTACTCGTATTTGTGCAAACTGCGAAAATTTGCTACTTAAAAAATTATTATAGGGGCTCAATTATTGTTAATTTTTGAACGATTAAAGTTACTGGCAACTAATAATTTTGAGTACTGGCTGAATGTGCATCGTGCATGATAGATGTCAAGACGACGATCGATTGACAGATGACAGTTGTTATTAAATGGTGGAATGTTGCGTTTTGTTATTATAAAATCAATTGATTAATCTCTGTAAATGTTTGCAATTCGAATAGAGTGTGTTGTGAAGTTATCAATTAAGATGGTGGTCAACTAAGGATAGTGTTTCTAAAGATACGCGATTGTTATTTCATTATCTCCGACATACGCACGCCCATAATTAAATTTTACAAACCGCTCGTCACTCCGACATTTTTATTTTATAAAATTTGAAACTATTCGCGTTATTTCATAATTATTACATTTGCGAAATAGATACAAAAATTGTTTGTTCGTTATAAAGCACAAAGATCGTAATAACTCATGCCGCGGTATTGTATTTATCCCACGCTTTTTGTAACCATAAAGCTGAATACACATTACCATACAATACGTTGAAACACCTCAGTAAACGATACAAAATGCTTCCTTCCTCTAAACTAATTACAATTTAATTTTAACGAGAGTTTAAACGTTATTTAATCCTGTTTAGCAATTTAAACGAAATCTTTGGTTAGTTTACCTTAATCGTTTTAGCACTACTTAAAACAAAATCAACCTCGAAGAAGATGAAAGTTAAACTTAATAACAAGATGCATGAAGTCTATATAATCGATCCCTAAACAACTGCTTCACAGTCCTTAATTGTCTTTTTAAGCAGTCCCGTAATATACTTCCCCATACTAAGGCTTCACCTTAAAAACCATTTAACAAATCTGTATTTAATTGTGTTTAATACTTTACCAATGTTACTACATAATGTGAGTAGGATTTAGTGTAATTAGCAAGTTTCTATAGTTTCACACAATTGCACAAAGGCGTTACATTCGTACGTGAACCGCGACGTATGCTGTAATCGTAATTTACGCCATAACTATGAGCTCACAATCAACATCCAACCAAAATTCCACGATACATTAATGTTTTTGACTTAAGAACGTAAAAGAGGAACGTAATAGCGCACTCAATCGTTCATTAGTCGCTAAGAGAGACTAGAATCACGGACATATACGTTCGCTTAGCGAATTTTTATACATTTTTCACGCTTACTTTACATGTTAGCGGAAAATGAAATGCTAACCGTTAACCGCTACACGCTCATTACGGTCCAACATGTTATTTAAATGTCTCCGTTATAGTTATTCAGTTTTGAATACGTGGCCTCAATATGAATTAGGTTTTTTCGGTATATGAATGTTTGCCTAACTAACAGAGCTTAAACTGCGAATTAAGAGATTTTTGTAAGAACTTTATTAGTAACAAAGGGATAGGCAAAGAACAGAAAATATGGCTGATGGTTAGCTTAGAACAGACAAGAGAAATACAGAAATATTTTATACCTCAGTTTACATTTCTCTGGGTTGTAATTGCACAAAAACACAGTTTGTCTCTATAACAGAAAATTATAGTCTTTTAGGATAAGATATAAGTAGATTCCTGATCAAGAACCATCACGTCACAAATTCGCCATCTTCGTAATATTGGCTCAACTATGTTGAGAATTGACCAGGATACGGTAATGTTCAAGCGATGTAAGTCAGTACTAGCGTACCCGCAATATACAAACATGTAATATGGAAGTATGTCTGTATGTGCATGAGGTATGGCGGTATCATGGTATCGATGTCTGGCAATTCTGCGGTTAGTGCAGAGCTCAGGGCCGGACCACTTCCGATTTTATAACCTATAAATACTTCTGTACTACGGACTACTTTTTTTTATCCGTACACAGTTAAAAATATGCATTAAAAACTTCAATGATGTCTCTCATGACTGTGATATAGTTACGAGTACGGTAACGTTCTATCTAGGTCGACTTCAAGGCTAAATATCCAAAATTCATAGTCACTATTCAACATTTCCGATACACCACGTAGAGAAATATTCATTGAAAGTCATAGCTTGTCATATGCCTGTGTGATTTATCTGTGCGTTCCCAGGACATCTGTTATTTGACAGGATGCAGCTTTGACAGGTGTCATGTGAACTACGAACGACCCCGGGCGCATTAACGCAAGATGTTTCGCAAACAGCCCGACGATGATCAAACAAAAACTGTTTGTATTAAATAAATTATTACATTCTCACGACTTTCAGGGAGAGAGGAACTTCTAAAAAATAATAACATGTGTATTGGAAGGGAATCCATAATAACTTTTTTATTTATATTTCAAGTGATAGAGACTTGAAATACGACAAAACATTAACTATCGACAAATACTTCACTACCACAAAGTAGTGAAATGTCATTAGAATTATTGTATTTCACAAAATTTTCGCAAGAAAATAAAGCATTTACCTTAATGCGGTATTTCTCTTAACAATATACTATTGAACAACAGGAGAGTCATAAAATATAGTTTAGCCGCAGAAAAGTTTCTCCGTTCGCCACGTTACGTGTTTAGTGGTTATAGGAAAACGTCGATTCTCACTTTCCGACTTCACAGATATATTAGTTACGCTAGTCGGCTTTCACGTATTGCAATCACTTTTAAATTCAATGGTACTCGACCAATGATCATGCAATTATTAGGTTACTAATCATCGAGTTAAAACATCGCTTTTAAATATGAAATAGACGGAGGTCGGATACATTTAAATTAGATGTTCAATGTTTTGTCAACATCGTTCAAACCAAAAAAGAAGTAAAAACGCAATCGTTGAATGCCGTTAAAAATGTAAATTTAAAAAAAGTATAACATCAATGCTATTCATAGTACAAACTACTCTAGACGTTGAGTTACGGTCACCGCGGACTGAAGTTATTTAAGACGCTTTTATGCGGACCTCAAAATAAACTAGCTGCGTCTACGAACCTGTTTGCTTATTTCAATTCACGCAAAAACAAGAACTTTCAAGGCCTAGAAAGCAATTAAAGACAGCATTTATGCTCATCAAAGCATTTGTGTGTATAGTTCTTTAAACAAAACGCGTTTTCATCTTAAATTGAACGCAATGTACACAGTTAAAGCAAATATATAAACGGCTAATTAATGTTTGCTTGAAAAAGATCACCGTAGCTTATCTGTTAAAATCAATAATACCCATTTACTACGAAGAGGCACAGGGCTAAGGACGTTTAATTTTATCGTCTTAAAAGTTAAAAGGTCACTCGCTAGTATTGGCCTCACGGCTTTCTAAACATTGGACCGTGTTTACAATTCTCTAGAATTTAAACCATTATCAGTATACAAAAAATAAAGCAAGCTTCCTTTAGCCAGGCCCATTAAGGAATAAGGTGGTTTTGTCCGTGTTCATTAGAAGCGGGGCGCGGAAGCGGCGGAAATTGCACACCGCCATCATCCGCACAGATCCTATTCAAACGTCAATGCGTTTACTTAACATTCTTTTGAATCTTTAATATTGGCTAGTGTTCCATTCTTCTTTTTAAATGTGATTCCATTAGAAATGAGATGAGATAGAATGATGTAACAAAGAATCAATTTTGTTTACTATATTATTTTACTTACAGTCTTGCCCATTTATTGATTTAGATAACTTTTTTATTCATCAGTAAAGAATATGACATATAATTAATAAAAAAAATATTATCATTGTCAAAATTATAATCAATGTCACTTGTCAACAAACAGTGGTTTGTTTTGGTTGACTATTATATATAATTTAATTTAAAATGTCTGCGATGTCTTTTATCTTTACAGTTATTTTAGTTCTACAATATTAATTTTAGTGTTCTGTTTGTTTCAGGTATTCAGAAGACTGAAGTGTGTTCTTTACGTTTGGGGGTAACATCGATCTTTGCTGTGAGTACAATATTGCTTAACTATAATTTTAAGAACGGCCTATGCTACTTGGGCTCTTATTTGTTAAAACCTATTTACAAACAAACAAGTTAAATCAATACGAAACGAAAGATTTAACGCAACGCATATCTGCATTCTATTTCGATTAAGTGTAATCATTGCGTCATGTAAAAGTAAATATATAATTCTTCACTATAATATTTGTGAATCCAGGTATGTTAGTCATTTACAGATATGCCGTTATCACAACTCTAAATTCGCAAGCACCTGTTCGAGCTACATTAGTACGGTACATTCGGCACTTGCATCTATTTTAGTTTACCGTTGTCTATTGCGTTTGCAAATGCATCGCGTCAATTATAGAGAGCCTTGGCGCGCCTCGTAACTCTTTTTGGCAACACAAACGTTTTTTAAATGTCTATTCTTTTATAATGTTTTATTCATATATCGTTTCTCGTTACTTTTTTTGCGATCAATACCTCTAACAATAGTTTAAACCTAAAATAGATATTCAAGATTTTACTAATAATCTTTTAATGTGATAACTATCAACTACTTTCTTTTAGACCTTATTGAAAGTAAACTTTGTGATTTGTTTTCCTATATAAGAATCATTTAAAATTACAGACAGATTGTATTGATAGATTTACAATTCTCAACGGAAACCGCGTACCAGGTTATAGCCAAGTGGGGCTTGTCCGATTGATGTACAACTAGCCGATATGTCGGCTGCACTTGCCAGTCGAATACCAGGCTGACTAGCGGCACACTCGCACATAACTGGACTAAGCGATCTATTAACTATCTATAATCGATAACAGAACACACGTCGACCGGAAATTTATTACGGTTTTCATTTGTGCTCTACTTGAAATGATTTTATTAAATTTAAATACTTCTAATTCTATACACTTTAGTATGTAATCAATATTAGTATAATAGTCAATATTGCTGTGTAAATTTGTGTGGAAAATTTAATTAAAATGCTAAGTCAAAAAATTCTCTTAAACGTGTAAAATCGTTATCAAAATAATGAGAGTTAAGAAGTCGTGTTGAAATAATGTGAAAGTAAAGGGCCCCAATGTTTTCGTCTTCCTTGCTTTCTCTTGCGCCGACCCTCTTAAGGGTGTGGCTGTAACTCGCGGTCGCTTTTGATGGACCATGACTTCACTGTAACGATAATTAATAACAATAAATAAAGAAAAAAACACATTACAATACCAAAAGACTTTGTACAATTGCCACCTAGGATTGTTTTATTTTATCTTACGCTTATTCGTTTAAAATATATGACAAAGATCTGTATCCAAGTATATAAAAATACTAGCTTTTGACCGCGACTTTGTCCGCATGGAAATAAAAAAAAAGCTAGTAGGCTATGTGTTCTTCCAGACAATATTCTACATTTATGTCAAATTACATCCAGATCCTTTCAGCCGTTTAGGCTACAAACTCTAACAAACATCCGTCTAAACTTTCACATTTATAATATTAGTATGAAATATGATTATCGAAACGTCAACTTTTTGCTGCACAACTAATGTACAGGCCCGCATCCTTCTTTATAAATTTAAATTAAAAGTCATTTAATCTAAACGAATACACTTAGAATCATTTAAATAAATGAACATTTGTTATTTCTTTATAGTTAGCAATTTCATGATATAAAAATGTGCGAACGACTGAGTTTGTTTTACCGTAAATAGATTGGATTAAAATTTGTCATTAGTATAGTCAAAACCTTAAATTTGAAAGTTTGTTATTAACATACCATTTGTAGAAAGCATTATAAATATCCAATACTCGTTCTACGTTGTATTAAAACTGATATTCAACGTAATAAAATTCCCGAAACATTAATCAGAAGGAATCGTGATACAAATGAAACATCAGTCGGCCGAGGTCAATGTCCTGTAATGACAAAAATAACAAGCGCACTGCTCTCGGTTTTAACCGAACGTTACCGACCTGCATCTCGATTGCACTACAACAAACCACTATTATATCAATTTTTATATAACAAAAGTAATCAAGCCATCGAAAACGTTTTTTATACCAGCTGTGGTTATCTCACAACCCATACCAGTATAAAATGTATAACACAAAATTCTCCAGTTGTTTAGAGTAAAAAACGAGATAAACTTTGGATTAAAGTTACGTAGTGATGCAAAACATTGACATGAGTATACAGGTGGGAAATTATAAATGCAGGCGACGTCTTGTCTCGTCTGAGCGCCGAGCCTCACCCCGCTTTTGTCTAGCGGATACTTTTCATTCAACTTACATACATTATAGCGTCTGAGCAATGCACAAAACATCCAATTATACCGACAAACTAAGTTTCATTGTCTAATTTTCTACATTGAAAAAATGTTAATATAGATTACTTCATTTAATCTTCTAATCGATTGTTGTTTGTGTTTCCAGGTGTTGGTGTAATGCTCGTGATGCTGGTATTAGACGAGAGCGTCAGATAGCCGCCGCGGCAACACAGCATGGGTGCAAACATGGGCAAAAACTCGAGCCTGCTCGACGCACTGCCCTCCGCGCAGGGCACGCTGCACGTCGTCATGCTCGGCCTCGACTCCGCCGGCAAGACCACCGCGCTCTACCGCCTCAAGTTCGACCAATACCTCAACACCGTCCCCACCATCGGTTTCAATTGTGAAAAAGTGAAAGGAACGATAGGCAAATCGAAAGGTGTCAATTTTCTCGTGTGGGACGTCGGTGGACAAGAAAAACTCAGGCCGCTCTGGAAATCGTACACGCGATGCACAGACGGCATTATATTTGTACTGGACTCGGTTGATGTAGAAAGAATGGAAGAGGCGAAAATGGAACTCATACGAACTGCGAAATCACCAGATAACGCCGGCGTTCCGATACTCGTCCTCGCGAATAAACAGGACTTGCCGGGGGCGAAAGAACCCAGGGAACTGGAAAAACTTTTAGGTCTGCACGAATTAGTTTCTTCTCCGCATGGTTCGCGAGACGCTCACGCCTGGCACGTGCAGCCCGCGTGCGCCATTACGGGGGAAGGCCTCCATGAGGGACTCGAAGCCCTGTACGAAATGATACTCAAGAGAAGAAAGTTGGCGAAGTTACAGAAGAAACGAGTGAGATAAACGACAGACACAGACAATCAGTAGGTACGGTTGACGTGATGTCAGATATCAGTGCGAGCTAATTTAAGAACTATCGTGAAATCCCGCTACGGATGTTTATCATAATATCGGTAGTGATCAACGGATGAAACACCAAATATTGTTTTTACTATAGATGTAAAACGTCTTATGAAAATATTCCATCATAATGTTGCTCAAGTTGTATTGAACATTTTGAAGGAAACTAATATTTTGATAAAAATTAAAATTAACGACTAGTCATTTTCTTTTGAAAATAGCTAGATAGATGATGGATAAAACAATAAAGGTTTTTAGTTAAATTTTACAAAACATTTGGCTTTACAAATGAGTTGAAAGAATGACGTAGTTTCCTGAACGGCATGTAATTAAGCATTAAAGTCATCTATTTATTACAGACCTGCTACTTGGCTCACGATTGTGGGACCATTAGGTTAACAAGATATCATCTTAAACATATGTATGGTATTTACGTGTTTCGCTTATGTTTAAAGTAATAGTTGTGTAGAACGAGTAGCGCTTACATACCTGTTTTATAGCTGCTATATCATTTTCATTACATTGAGATTTCTTCGTGTTGATTTTGAGTTGATGATTTTCAGAATTACCCCAACTTTAACATCTTAAAACATGTCTGTTTTATGTATTCAAGTATAGATACATTCATGAGTTACAGATTGTACTGATTCCAATACTGAAACACCCTTCCAATTATAGTTATCTCATGAAAGAGATGCCAATGTCTTTAAATAAATGTTTTGATAACGGATTTGATAGCATATTGCTCTTCACTAAATAACGTATTTATTTAAATACATAAAAGAGACAATGTTATTTGTTATAATTATTATAGTTTACCTTGTAAACCTTTGTGGGTTTTCATTCTATATCATTTGAATCAAAACATATTGCAATCTTTTTCTTCCTGAAAATGTATATATGTCTTTGTCTAAATGTATCCACAATGAAAACCAACGTTTATAAGAGCATGTGCAACATTTACATAAATCATAACGTCCATGTGTTTAGCTTATGCGTATGATTGTTAATAAAAATTGATGGACCCGGGTTAAGATAATCCAAATTATTTTTAATGGAATTTTTAAGTATGTGATGCCGTAAGTCTTCATTTTAAACAGGCTATTAAATATCACATTAAAGCTTTAATTTTTTTTCGATGAAATTTGCAACAATTATGCCTTTGTTTTTCCTATTTATTGAGAACGTTTTATTTATTTACTCATAGAGGTATAGTGATAGATATTAAGGTATGTGTAATATTAAAAAGCTTTTACCAGAGTTTATGTTACTCACCTTGTACATATGTAATTATTTGTCAATACCATGAAACCAAACATTTATATTATTATCTAGGTTATGTACATTTTGTTAATAAAACTATTGTTTAATTAAAAGCACACAAGGAGAAAACAAAAAGAAATTATTATATTGTTTTTATATCGTCATGAATGGTTTTCAAAGTGATTCCCTGTAATAAATTCTGTTTTCAATATGTTTTTTTTTATTACATTACCCTGACCGCTAAGATATCATTAAACTAGTAATACTAAAAAATAACTGGAAGATGTGAGTCCAACTAACTAATGCTAAAAATAGTAAGTGACTAAATAGTTAGGAATTTCTAATAATTGTAACAAAAAACCCTAATTTTTGATTTACATTATACAATACATAAAACCTCACGGAGTAAAAAAATTATATTCTAATCAGTTTCGTTGTGGTTTCGGAGATTTTTTCGCCTGTTTAGTTTGTAAAGGTAAAACGGGAAGTGTAATTTTTGGTGGCAATCCATGCGCTCGAAGCAAGTTCCTCTCCAATATATTAAACATTTTCAACTCTTTCGCCGCTTTTATAGCATTCCTAGCTTTTCTTCTTTCTGTTTCTACACAAATATTTATCGCACGATCGACAGTTTCACTTCGCAGTGCATCTAATCGCTTCGAGTAGTCTAAGTAAAAAGCCTCCAAAGACTCAGCTACCGCCTTCATATCTTTATTGATAGGTTTCTCTGCATAAACTTTCTCATAACAAAACTCTAAGTGAAAGAATAACTTTAAAACATCTTTTGTTCCAACACTTTCATAAAACAAACCGTGTAGAATTTTGAAAAATTTCTCCTCCAAAAATAAACATCTCTGTTCATTAAACTCTACAAGATCTTTAAAATACGTTATCGTTTCAGAAACTAGCACACTCTCTTCAGCTACGTTATCTTTTAAACGTTTAATACTTTCCTTCAACATCTTCGTGTATGGAGAAAAATGAGACACATGGGTGAAATGATTTAGTTGTTGTTGTTCGATTCTTTCAAACACATCCATTAAATGTTTAGGTTCAGTATAATACAATGCCGGCTTAACAAACTTACAACATTCTTTACGCAATTTTTCATAAATCACCGTAAAAGTATCTTCGTCGCTGGAAACTCCTAGATCAAAACCTTTAGCCTCAATTTCTATTGATCTTGCAAAATCTCTGTTACCCGCTCTCCAGGACGGAGGTGATAAATAATATAGAAATCGCCCATACTTTTGTAACAAACCGTATCTATAATCCAATCCTATCAATTTAGAAGTAATAAAAAATGTTTCTCCAGCCAAATTCTCTAGCTCTGTTTTAACTTTATCAACTTTTGCGAGTAATTTATCGCCTTGTTCCAACAAAATCATAGACTTCCTGTAATCCTCTGAAATGAATTGATCAAAATACTTCGCTTGATCTGTTACTTCACGTAAAGTATTGTTGTATATTTCCAACTCCTTTTTCTGATTGAGTTCTATGTTCATCACGCAGTCTCTTATATGACCGACTTGCTGTTTTATATGTAATTTCTTATTAAAATTTATCTTCAATGATTTGTACTGTGCACCCTGTTCATGTTTAAATATACGCCCGTTGATACAGTTATAAAAATCTTCATCGACGTCTATAATGGTTTTTATTTTCTCAGATGAAACATCAACATGCAATCGTTGTCGGAAATTAGTACTTAGTATTTTATGTTTATTCTGGATAGGTATTGCGAGCTGTTTCCTATGTCTATGATAGTCTTGTATTTTTGAATAAAACTTATATGAAAGCAAAGTGCTATCATTTTTAAGTTGAAAAACAGGAAGCGGCTTATCTTCCGGTATATCGTATACTTTCAAGGTTGCTTCTGATGGTTTTGATACGATCCGATTATGTGTTCTTTTTGGAGTTACGGCTGAAAAGCTTTTAGTTTTCTCTTTTCTTCCATCCGTTGAAAATCTTCTTTCTTTGGTTACATTTATGATAACAGAATGTGTATCTTTGTCCATTCTAAGATAATTAAAAATCAATACGACATGTACAATATATTAAAATAATAAATATGAGGAAAAGCCATCGAGATCTCAAACGAAAAATAATATTGTTGTAAATATGGTATTAAATTTTAAGTAAAAAGATACAAATACATATTTAATCTGATAATTTAGGAGTTTTTCTAAAAACAGGTCTTACAAATTCATTATATTCTTTGAGAAAAGGTGTTGGATCTAAACCTTCACACCACTCGGTAAAAAATATCAAACCCTCTCTTTCGTCCGCTGTTAATTTATGTTTTGTCTTCACTTCGTCATCTTCCTCGACAATGGACTTTCGTGTCCTGGCTTGCTTCTTTTTAGCTTTAATTAAAACACTTTTTACTGATGGTGGTCTTGAAAATTTAGCAGGTGGTAAAAAGGCTTTATTCATAGCATTCGTCATTTCCCGGAATGCTCTCAGTTCTCGTTGTGCCTTATAAGCATTCATCATTGTCTTTAAATCTTGAGAGAAGAAATCATTTCTCGCTTGATTGACAATTTTAAAATCTAGAGAATCTAAACGCAAATTATAATCTTCATACATCACCTCCAAAATCTTCATTGGGTCGTGTAGACTTTGATGACCTTCTTCACATTTACCAAAAATTTGTTCGTAAACATATTCAATGCAAATTTTTAACTTCAAAGTATCAGGACTAGCTACACTTTCGTAAAATGTATCGTTTAAGATGCGGAAAAATTTTTCTTGTAGCAATTGTTCATTGTGATTTTCTCTCTCTATTTCGTAATTAATACTATCAATATAAAATTGAAAATAATCGAGTTCGTGTTTTGTCGCTTGTTTTAATTGCTTAATTCGTTCTTGCAATAAACGAAATGGTACATTCGTTTTAGATAGCTGGATCAAATATTCCCTGCTCTGTAATTCCATCGTACGAAATAAGTACATCATTTGTTCAGGCGTATTAAAATACATGTGCGCTGGTAGAGGACTCTTAAATTCGTTCTTTGCCGATTCAATAATTTTATCAATATCCAAAGTATCGACTAGATCATTATCTGTAGCAAATTGTCCAGATTCAAACTGTATGGACCGTATTCTGTCTCGTAATGTCTCGTCATAAATTTGTCGCCACGAAAGTGGGGCAACAAACAACAAAAACCGTCTGTAAATTTTTAAAACACCTCTAATTGCATCTAGTTTGAATATAATATTATTCATAAGAGTTAACGTTGAAACATAGCTTAAAAATTGAGAATTTTTGGCAATCAACTCTGCGTACAGCTTTTCAGCTTTTGATACCTTCTGACATGCTTTCTTGTAGTCTTCGGTAAGAAATTTCTGGAAATTTTGTATATGCCGTTTCAAGTTGTCTACAATTTTGTTATGCTCCGTGGATTCCTCCATAATACTTTTATCGATGTTTAAAATTAAATCTCGCCGGTAGCCAATCTGCTGTCGATCCATAGCGTAACTACGGATATTGTTTATATAGACTTTTATATCATCGAAACAACGCAGAGGCCGACCTTCGATGACCGAATAAAACTCCGGATGAATTTCTACAACTGCCCTCACACTATCACTGGTTTCTTCAATAAACAGTCTTTCAGAAATATCCCTCGTAGCTGCCATTCGTAAGTTGTCTTTCATATGTAAAGGTTGAGTTAATCTTTTATTCATGTAATTCTTTTCTTGTTGGTCGCTGTATTTGATATACGACAAAAGTTTCTCAGACTGCGGTAGCCGGAATGGTTCAGCTTTTTTCTTCCCTTCATCCTTACGTATCGCATGTCGACGATCGGTGAAGTAATGCTGGGTATTCGGAACATACCGTCTTCTAAAAATTATATCTAATGTTTTCAAAGGAACCATGGGTTTTCGCTCTTTTTGTAGACACGACATTATTTATAGAAATATTGCTACTAAAAAATAAATATAAACACAACACAGTATTGAAAAAATCAAAAACACCACAAATGCTTAGCGACGTCTGCCAGTGTCAACGTCAGTCTAGAATTAAACGTCTGATATTTAAAATCTCATTCGATATCTTCACAGTTTTTAGTAAAGAGTTAACATGTACAACAACTTTGTTTTATTTTAACTAATCCATAATATACATTATATACTAAATTTACATATAAGGGAGTAGCCTTAGTAACTATTACACCTCTCCCGTGTATAAAATAAGTAAAACATGCATTAACAATAAAATAACAAATCGTTATTAAAGCATTTTAATAAATGTTTAAAATTATCGAGAAATACGACTACAAACAATAGTTTTTTTACAAATTATCCTTAAGGTTATAGGATATTTTCAATCTTTTAGTCAACTTATCAACATCTTTTAATATCTTAGCAGCTTCTTTCGCTTGTTTTATTTCTCTCTCTCCGTCTTCGTAGATTATTTTTTCTATAGATTTTACATCATTTAAATCGAAGGAAGACAGTTCCAACATAACGAAGTTATATTCTTGCTCTAAAGCTAGAACCTGGTCCAAAGTGCTCAGTTGAGTCTCGTTTGGACCAATCAATTGTTCATAAGCAAACTCTACGTAATTAGAAATTTGTAATACACTTTCGGAACATACCAAATATTTGATCTTGTCATTTAATATCTTAAAGAATCCTTGTTTTAGTTCTTTTTCTCTCTCTTCATCCTCTTCTATAGTTTTTTGAACGGAATGCATCTGTAACAAAAAAACATTAATATATACAAAAACTAACGGCTAACGCGAGTTTCTATGATCAAAACTACTGAACGAAAACATACGCCATCTTTCTCAAAACAAGGATAACAGAATTATTTTCTTGTTCGGAGATAGTGGTACTTCGGAAATATATGAAATAAACAAGTTTACCTGTTCTTGTATGAAATCTAATTCCATTTTAAGTAAACCTTCAAGAAGAGTGACGGACTTTAAAAATCTGTTCTTTTCAGATCGGAGGTCTACTGTTTTTAAAAGGTAATTCAAGTTCTGCTGTTCCAATGATTGAAAAATACTTAGAATTTGTCGTGGATTTTCGAAATACAAGAGAGCTGGAGGCAGTTCCTTTAATTTTTTTTTCACTAAATCCACTTTTACTTCACAAAATATATCGGAATCTAAAGTGCAAATGTCCAAATTACCCTCAACTGAACACAATTTATTCTTATCTTGCCATAACACTGGTGCAGCATTGTATAAAAAATTTTGAAATGAAATCAAAATTTGCAACGTCTCGTCAATGTATTGCAACTTAGATCTGAGAGATGCTAATTCATAATTCGCCTTTTTGTGTTCTTCTATTTGATTTGCTAACTCTTTATCCAAATGATCAGACTTTCTCATCACAGCAATAGTACTATTGTTATCATCTGCTAAAAATTTATTAAAACTTTCTTGACATTCACTAAAATGTTTCGAAGCTGTTTCGTATATTTTTCTTTCAGTTTTTATATCTCTATCTATCCTCAATATCTCATCTACAAGAAAACCATGAAATGTTCTTTTCAAAGCGACTTCTTTAATATGTTTCTTGTACTTACGAATTGAAGTATCAGGTCGTATCAGTCGTCCATCAACTAAAGTATAAAAATCTGGGTCAACATCAATAATTGTCTTAATTTGATTGTCATTTTGATCTTCTATAGGTGGAAGCTTAACACCTGATTTTTTTGATACTTTTTTCAACAAAACTTTTTTATCCATAGCCACAAAGTACTGTTTCCAGACACTGTACGCGATTATTACGTGAGTTAGATCAATATAACCATAGCAACAAATATTACGTTCACAAAATGTTTGCGTAAGTAAATGTCTGATTAAATCAAGTAAATAATAAACAATTATTTAAATAAAACCCCTTTAATCTGATAATTTCTTGAGTAAAGAGATTAAAGATATTGTTAAAAAAATAATCTTTGAGTTAAGACTTTCATAATTAAATTGAATCGTTATGTTGGAAAATTAATAAATAAAAACATGTACAACTAAGCCAATATTTTTAAAAATGACTAGAACTTAAACACACAGATTAAAAAATTACATTACTAGCAATTACAAGTATTAGTCACTATCCGATGTATCAGTTTGATCTTCATCTCTCTCTGTCTCTCTGCCTTCGTCGTCCACGTCTTTCTTGACTTTCTCCCACGGCATCACTGGAAGTGGCTCAACGAACGAGTCATCTATCTTCAACTTATACAGCAAGCGCGGGGTGAAGTGAGTTGGTAACGGCCATACATTTTCTAGAAAAAATATATCACGTAACTGTTGGATAATTTCCTAAGGAAGAATTTGATGAAAAAATAACAGTAGAACAATTTACCGAAATAGAAAACGTAGTCATCAACTCTCCTATGCATATGTGCGGTTCGACGCAGATCAAGGATATACCTTGATTCCAGCAAAAAATCCAAAAGTGTCACTTCTGGTAAAGCCTCTATCTTTGGATCCACAGCACTCAGACCTTCGAAGGATAACTACAAATAGAAATAATTTGAACGAATCGAAAACACTTGGGAAAATCACATTTAAAAATATTTCTCACATGATGTTCGTGCTTCGCTAAATCGCACAGTTTACTCATTTTATCGAGAAATATCCGTAATTGCTCCATGTGTGCAGCTATCGGACCATATACGTCCAAGTTGCCGACCAGCGACGGCGGTCGAGCGGTTAAAGCGCGCCAACCGCTAAACATAAGCTGAGAACATATAACGTTAATACTGACCAACTGTACATCTATACTTCTTCACTAATATAATAAAGTTTAATAAAATTCGTGGTGGATGTCCGCAATCACAGCATATTTTTGAATAAGACTTTCTTTAATAAAAAGCCGTACACTTAGGCTATATGTTTTCACGCTATTAAACGGGGGTAAATAAATTGGAAAAAAACATGTGGGAAAGGGTCCATAAACTACAAGCTGCCAACATTAAGGAAGCTAGGTTGTTATGGTAACGGTAATTTTGACATTTGGAATTGAGAATTTGACAAATGTAAACAATAAAATAAAGTTTTTATAATTTCAAGCTGATGAAGATACACGGGAACAGCTAGTATACAATAACCTGATACTCAACTAAATTTACCGTTAACTTACAGTTTGCATAGAATGATAAACCATTATCATCTTTAAACGTCTAAATATCTTGTATTCTTTCTCCGCATTTCCTTCCACGGTTTTTTCTTGAGCAGCCGCTTCCGCAGCTTCAATTAAAGCTTTTTGTTCAGACATTTGAGTTTCAAGGTTGAATAGAAATCTTATCTGACGATGAACTGTGTCTTCTGAACCCTGTTAGTACAACTTGCTTTTATCAAATTCAATCAATTCGCACATTCTATATTAAATATCGGTAATTTCAATCTCGGTAAACAGTTTACATTTTGGCACCTAATTTTAATAAAAATATAATTAGTAACGAATTACATAAAAAAATATAATCCTCTAACCTCAATAACATGGACAAAAAAACTGTCATACACCAACAGCAAGCCAGTAATGTGAATGTCACAGTAACTTGAGTTGACGTCTTCCACTGTCTTAGAAAACATATGTATTATTTCCTCCTTCTTTAAAAGGTGTTCTCCCGCGTATATCATACGAATTGCATACGTTTTCTGAATAAAACCATGAAATCAGTATAAAAATCTACAAAGCAGTAATTCATTACCGTCTAAGAATGTTTTGAAATTCTACACACTAAACCTTTCTTTCAACACAACAGTGAATTCGTTTGAGATTTTATCAAAGAACATAACATTTACTAAACAAGCCTTCATCTCAATATCTTGCTATTATTTAAAAGCAACTACACTATGCTTGTCCTTCTAGAGTATCTAATTTTTTTTGCTTTGTGTAAATAAATAGGTAGCATTCAAATTATAATTATTAAAATAGTTGTGAATCACCTACCAATCCGATTCGTGTAAAATTCTCCTCAACATTATCTAAAACAGATCTTGTATCGAGCTCAGGTAGTGCCATTTTTGAATATTCATAATAAAGTGTTTTTAAATTTAAATCAACAACACGGCTTACGTCTTAACTGTCATAATGTTGCCATAGAAACAACCTCTTACTGTCTAAGCCATAGATTATGCAAAAATGTTCCCTTTTTATTTCCTTAAAAAATGTCATACATCACTCGAAATAAAAAACAATGATTTTTTCAGACACTTCCATGAGCTGAGAGGAGTAACTGGTTTTTTAATGTTCCTTGGACTATTATCAGTCTACTATTATCAGGTTTTAGTATGTTTTCATTTTATTGTTAAAAATAATAAACGTAATAATGTCATTAGTTGTACTTTAATTATTTGGAAAAACTATTCACATATATGAATACAACACTGGAAAAAATCATAATACTACACAGCCCACTGTAATAACTATAAATCAACTAATAATAATTAATAATGATCATATCGATTATAATTGTTGCGACTTCTGAAATTATTCCTCTTGTTTGGGTTAAAGCCATAACTGCGTTTTGTATTATATTTCATTTGATATTCCTTCTGTTTCGTTATATTGTGACTTCTTGCCATATCCTCTAATTCACGGGGAACAACCTTTAAAACAGATTCTTTTTTAAATATATATATATAACTTAGATGACACATCTGAATTTGTTACAATGATGACATAATTCTTGTTTTTATTCTGAGTTAAACAAAAAAAAGATATATCAGTCCAATAAGAATAAAACAAGATGATGTTTACCTGATTAGCTTCTCTAAGTACAGGGATCAAACTTTTAGCATGCCTTGAGTCATCTTCAGTGAGGAGGGTGTGCGAAACTCCTTTATTCTGCAAGCGGCCAGTTCTACCAATTCTATGAATATAGTCTTCTGAGGTATTCGGGAAATCATAGTTAATTACATGTGTTACTCCATCAACATCTGAAAAACAAATAAGAAAATATAATTAAGAACAATTTAAAGTTTTTTTTTAATTATGCTACACTAACCTATCCCTGTGACTTAATCTATGCAGAATAAGAAAAAATTAGGCCATGTGTTCTCCCAGATTTTTTTTTCATCTATGTTAAATTTCATTTCAAAACAGTTTATGATATACATAGTAACAAACATCCATCTATCCATATTTTGCCATTTATAACATTAGTATGATTTTACTATGTTCAGTTTAAAATGTTTGGAAATGTCAAAACAGTTTATTTTATTAGGCCAATGAACGTAACTTACCTAAACCTCTTGCAGCAACATCAGTGGCAACTAGTATGTTTGTGTTCCCATTGCGGAACCTGTTAATGATTGCATCTCTTTGATTCTGAGTCTTGTCACCATGGATACCAGCAGCTGGCCAACCATTCCTCTTTAATGTCAATGCCAAAGTGTCCACAAATCTTTTAGTATTAGTAAATACTAAAACCTTACCCAAACCTTGGCTAGAAATATCGTGCATGATTGCCTTGAATCTGGAATAATAAAAATGAACACACTGTTTAGTATACATTGGGTTCAATTTTCCAAAATAATGTAATAGCATTAATTTTAAGCAGAAAAATTATTAAGACTACACACTGTCTTTAATATTATATATTGTTCTACAGACACATTGTTATCTAAAGCCAATATAAGATGTTTAACTTACTTTTCCATTTTCTCTTCTTGTTCACAAATATGAAAATTCTGTTGTATGTTGTGGTTTGCCGATAGCTCAGTGGAACCGACATTAACCTGTATAAACTCTCCTAAATAATCTTTAGCTAAGTGTTCAACTTCTTTAGGCCAAGTTGCTGAAAACATAAGAATCTGCCTTTCATGAGGCACCTCTTCAAGTGCTTCACGAATCTGTGGTTCAAAGCCCATATCCAACATTCTATCTGCCTCATCTAGAACAACATAGGTACATCGAGTCAATGATGTTGTTTTACTGTTAATGAAATCATTTAATCTTCCAGGTGTGGCTATCAAAATATCCACACCCCCCTGCAGTGCAGCTGCCTGTGGTCCTCTACTTGCCCCACCATGTATACACAAGCAACGGACATTTAACAAACTTTCAAACTCTTTAGCAACCTCCTCTATTTGTCTTGCCAGTTCTCTTGTGGGTGCAAGAACTAACACTCTTGGGCCTTTGCTTCTTCTACCCTGTTTTTCTTTGATGTGCACAGCAGCTGGCAAAAGGTAAGCCAGTGTCTTCCCAGTACCAGTTTGTGCAATTCCAACGAGATTTTTGCCACTTAATGCTACCGGCCAGCCCTGTGATTGGATTATTGTTGGCTTGACAAGTCCTTGTTTTTTCAAATACGTTTTTATATAATCTGGGAAGTCGCAGTTGTCGATGTCACGATACGGGCTTGGTACATTATCTCCAATAACAGTTATGTTATGCTCATTGTAATAATCAAGATCTCGCTGGGCTGTTTTTACGGAATAATATTTTTTTTCGTGTAATATATCTCTAGTTTGCAATGTGCCTAGAAAACTTTTGACGTTTAAGTTTGAATAAAATTTTACTTCATTTTTTAACACATATACTTGGTTTTTTTGAAGTTTTTGTAAATTTTTAGCACTTTGGTACAAACTGAAATTAAAATAACATATATGTTACTATTATGAATTATAGCAATATAAAATATATAAGCAATAATTCCATATTTACTCACGATTTAAGCCCATTGCGCCTTAAAAACATCACGGGTAAATTATTTAAGGCCATATTTCATATTATTATAACCTAAAACCTCGTCCTCAGCTCCAAACTTTGACACTTATGCTTTTTCTATTAACTAATCTATGGCTTTTATTTTAACAGTGTGACCAGGATTGTTTTACTTTTTCTACCAAAAATTTTCCATTGGATAACAAAATAACGAAGATGACGCTGAGGAAAAGGCAATAGGATTCGGACCAGGAGGGGAGTTACAGTCCACTTTAAACAAAAACAATTTTTTATGGAGCTCTTACGAAAATTAATTGAAAGTAAACACCTGAATCATATGCTACAACTAACATGCTAATATTTAACATCTAAATTACCAATAGAAAATGTAAATTTAAAGACACATGGCTGATCCAAATAGTCTTGGGTAGTACGCGTACGATGTACTAAAAAGTAATGTTACTCGGCACTGTACTAAAAGTAACGTTACCGAACGGCTTCTCTTAATCGGACATTTAGTACTTTTAGTACACTACACGATATCGGTGTTCGCCTTTTTGTCAGATTGAAGCATCCACCTTCGATAATGAGAATCAAATGTGGATAAAATTATTCATAACTAAATTTATTTTCGCTAATAACATATGTTTGACCCTGCTTAAAATTTGATGTGAAGTAAAATATAACCTTTGTTATATTCTATTCATGTATTGTGTTTTCACAAATCTGAAGTACTAAAGGTACTAAAATTGTGTACTAGTACGTTTTCCCAATTGTACTAGTACGGTGCGCACTTGCAGATGTCCGATTAAGCCCAAGACTAGATCCAAATGCAACAGTCGCAAAGCTAAGTAACTGTAGTTAAGTTCTTATCACTTTTGTTATGAAGAGCTTTTTTAGTATTTTGAATATTCATATGTGCATTTTATGCATTTGTTTAACAGAATAGATGTTCTAGTATATCTATGTGGATATTACAACGATAATTATTTTCTCAAGACTTAAAATTTAGTGGGCCACTACTGTCTGAAAGTTTGTATGGAAATACAGTTATGGCCAATCTTTAAATTATTAAAAAATGTGTATGATTTAAACAATAAATATTTTAACAATTGACACGAATGTTTTGATTTGCATTATATTTTAGAAATCCGTAAAATTAATATCCTTGATAATGCTAACATTGTTTTTGGATATTGTTTACATTAAAATCATCAAATGACTGATAAGTTTTTGATTTTACATAAATATGCAAGACAAATGGCAAATAACAATTATTTTACATTATAGACATATCAGGATGGACCGTCACTGTACTTCAGAGGTAGTCCATAACTGTCTCAGGTGTACCTAAACTGTGCCCAAGTTTAATTTTTAGATTTGATAAAAAACTCAATCTAAAATGTTTATATTCATGTAAACAAAATCTTTAACTTTAATAGAAACATGCTTTCTATTTTACTTTTCAAAAAACAATTTCAAATAATTGTTACTCAATCTGCAAAGTGGACCGTAACTATCTGATCTCCCCTGTATCCACTAGCTGTACATTTTTTTCCCCTCTTCTCTGCCCATTAAAGTTGTAAGTCAGCGTCAACTTTTAGTCTGTCGGATGATAAAATTTTGTTCGATATCATGATTTTGCAAAAGCGTTTTTGGTCTTGTATCGAAGACAATGGCTCAAAAATCTTTTCGTCGCTTGTCTCCCATACTTATCTTCGACTGCCAAGAGGTTAATGATTCAACGGAATAAAAAGGTGTTTTGTATAGTATCATTATTTATTATTATATTAATTTTCACCAGATCAAAGAACAAAGTGGAATGATGTTATTATATTTGGTACTTCTCCCAAACAATGGGGACCGGCGCACTTCAATAGTTACAAATTGAAGGTTGGGGCATGAAGAGACAGCGACACAAGTTTATCCTCATTTTAAGATATCACAGAAAAAATAATACCGCCTAAAAATAACTTAATGTCAAACACACATGTTCATTTACTCAATGTATTGTTAATCCTAGTCGGTACAATGTAAATGCGAAAGTAATCAAATGTAGACATCTATGGAATACAATAATGGTTCAACTACGGGAGGGGGTCATGATCTACAATCTTGAACATTTACACGGTGTATTCATTCATAGTCCTAAGAGGATTTGCTACTTAATATTAGAGATAAGTTAGTATTCATTAAATCGCTTGTGTCCACCGCCTCCTGTGCCGTTGCTCCTGCCGAAATTAGTTCCACGTCTGAAGGAGCCGCCGCCACCGCCCCCGCGCCCTCCGCCGTACCGGCTTCTGTTCCAGCCGCCGCCGCCGCCGCCGCCGCAGCGGTCAGCCATTGTCTGCAGTTGTGGGCTGATAGTCTGAAATTAACATACGCATTAACACATTTTTAATTTAAACGCATAACCAAGTTATGCTATTGTTCAAAGGAGTAAGAATGTTACAACTTTTGAGGATGGGATCCAGGCATGTGTTCAGCATGGACACCGAAGGCATGAAGTTGTATTGATGTACCTCATACTTGCATTCATGTCACGCTATTGAAAAACGTACCCATGCCAAAGGTATGAGGAAGTATATTTATTCATTTACAATATCAATTTAATTACCTGATTTGCTTCTTGCAGCACATTGACAAGGTCTTTAGCTTGACGCGAATTTGAAGGTGTGAAGAAGGCATATGATGTTCCTTTTGATTTTGACCGTCCTGTTCTGCCTATCCGGTGAATGTAATCTTCCGAAGAGTTGGGATAATCAAAGTTTATAACATATTTGATACCATCCACATCTGCAATTCAGCAAATTAAGTTAATACCTGTTTCTAAAGTTGATATATTACAAAAACAAAGACTTTGAAATACATAATGTAACTCATAGCAGTATTACTTACATGAATGAGTTACACAACAAATAAAAACATTTGCCTCTCACTGAGTAAACCCTGGAGTCTTGTAAGGGCGTTATAATCAATTTGTTTTCACATATACTTGATTGCCCATTCCAATCTCCATTGTGGCCGAAATAGAAAACCCTTGACCTCTTGCCGATCATCTCAACCTGTGGTCAAGTTTTTCAACGATGCACCAGTAGTTCAATCTTTGATTATTTAACTATCTATAAAGTATGTAGTGCATCACCAGGTTTTCCAATACTCTCAAGTGTATCCGTATTCACGGACATACTATCAAGCTTCCGGCCGTGGGTCCATCATAGTGAAAGGCACTTTTGAGGCACCATAACATGACGAGTTATTGCATTCTCTAGTTAAACCACTGCACACTAAGTCATCTACAAATCAGCAGTGACATATCCACTAATTTGGGAGAGTACTCAGATAGAACACAATAACTTTCCGCCAGTGCCTCTGAAAAGTATAAACAAACAATATTAATAAATACATAAGTACTAAAATAATGGTAACCTAACATTTACTTATCCGTTTATATTTAATATTAATCAATTCTTACCAAGTCCTCTGGCGGCAACATCAGTAGCTACCAGTATGCTGGCGCGACCCTGTTTGAACTGATAGAGCACATCGTCCCTCTCTTGCTGTGTTTTGTCTCCATGCATGCAGACCGCTGGCCAGCCAAATCGTCTGATATTTCTTGTTATATTTTCTACTTTTCTCTTTGTTTCAACAAATATAATTGTTTTCGCACCAGGTTCTTGGCTCTGGCCTATTTCTTGAAGCAGAACATTTAACCTGAAATTGTTAAGCATGTTTAGAATCTTCACATAATTTTTCAAACGGTTTTGATATTTTTTCAATCAGATCTTCTTAGAGGATTATGTTTATTTTAATCAACTAATATCATACAATATAGAAATCATCACTAAATATAAAAATATTAAATAAAAATGGAATTTACATACTTGTTCTCCTTCTCATGTTCTTGGCAAACATCTACAATTTGTAGAATATTGTGGTTAGCAGATAATTGAAGAGATCCAATGTTTATTTGCAAGTAGTCACCTAAATAGTCTTCGGCTAACTTTTTAACCTCTTTGGGCCATGTGGCAGACCACATCAGAGTTTGACGGTCAGGTCGGATCTGCTCAATGATTTTACGAATCTGGGGTTCAAAACCCATGTCCAACATACGATCAGCTTCATCTAGTACAAGATATGTACAACGTTGTAAATTTGTAGTTCCTTTTTCCAAGAAATCAATTAGTCTGCCAGGTGTGGCAATTACAATTTCTACTCCTCTTTCTAAATCACGAGCCTGTTCCCTTTTAGGCGCGCCACCAAATACGCACGTGTTGCGCACATATGAAGCATTTCCAAAGTCACATGCAACTTGTTGAATTTGTTGCGCCAGTTCTCTTGTTGGAGCCAACACCAAAGCTATTGGGCCATCTCCCCGCCTAATAGGGGGCTGGTTGTTGATGTGCACAATAGCAGGCAATATATAAGCTAAGGTTTTGCCAGAACCAGTCTGAGCTATCCCAACCAAGTTGTGCCCTGACATGGCAATGGGCCAACCTTGAGCTTGAATGGGTGTGGGTTCCTTGTATCCCATGTTGGAAATATTTTGCATTACATAGTCTGGGAAGTTTCCTTCTACAAAGTGCTGGATAGGATTAGGTATATCCAATCCACTCACAGTAATCTCATGTTTGTTTCTATATTCTTCAACTTCATATGCTGATCTATTCAATACTTCTGGTGGTGGGTTGTAGAAGTTTTTATTAAATGGTTGTAAAGACATAGTATCCCAGTTTGGGCGTCGCATGTTTTGTCCACCAGAAAATTCTTTCTTCCCTCCTCCATAACCACCAGAGTTTCCAAAGCGGCTACCACCGCCGCCGCCGCCACCACCAAACTTTGATCCATGACTTCCAAATTTGGAACCGCCGCTTCCGCCGCGACTATTGCTCCAGTTTCCTGACCTATGACAAAAATTAACATATAAGTTTTACATTACTTTCAAATCTTAGGATAGATGTATTGCTATTGCAGCAGTAATCAATACATAGTAACAAGATGGCGACAGCCACGACTTCATTTGCACCGGTAATGTATATATTTCGGACTTAAAACTACCGTACCTCATTGAATACAACAGAAAAAATACACACGTAAAATGTGCATTAAACAAAATGAATATTAATAAGAACAACGTATTAAAGTGAAGACCAATAATAAAATCAATACATTAAAAATGTTACACTGCGCAGGGCACGCTGCGCTGTCATGTCATGCGCAATGCTTATCCTCTTTAAACAAATTATTCTGGACAAGGAGATATAATATTTATCTTAGTTACTAATCAATTAACTACATATTTCTTAAGATATTTTCAGTGAATGATTATATGTATGTAGAAGTACTGTACTACTACAGACATTTTTGAAATCTTCGAAGGCTGTTCAAAATGGCGGTCGTTCATTTTATAACTAGGATTTTTAACTTGAAATACTAAATTTGCGCGACATTAACAAAGGAAATACAAATTAAACTTGATTCTGCTAATTGTATTAGAAAAACTTACATTTCTTATGTTGAAATTTTGTTCAGGATGATCTTGATAAATTCAGATGTTATACTCGTTGATTGAAGCAGGGCACTGCAAGTAATACAATTTTGTTATTTAAATAGAACATAATGTCGTAATTTAGCTTCTCGCATCAATAAAACATACAGAAATTAATTGACTTTTAACTCAAATAAACCATTAACACTATACCACAACACAATAAAATAAATCCGGTTTAGAAATACGTCTCACCTCGACCACTGCTTTTGCAAGAGAGAGAAAATTTGAGAATGGAACGGAGACGCGATCGATTTAGTGAATGGTGTTCTTGTCTGACCAAGTTATCAGAATGGTGGCGAAAATTGGCACTACGCCGTCACAATGAAATGTCCATCGATAGCCAAAGAGACTACCAATGGGCTTGCAATATTTTCGACAGTGGCGACACCACTCACTTCAAACGTAACTTGGTAAAATTATAGACTCGTTAATTTTTGAATGACCTTTTTTAGTTCATTATCATTCATTCAAAGTTTTGTCAATATTAATTTATTGCAAAATTGCACAATATTTCATTTAATTTCGTAATTGTAAATTTACAATGTATGTTTGCTTTAAAAAAATAAATATGGTATTTTTGTTGAAACAACTGGATTTATAATTTATCTGTGTAACTTGACAGCAACCAACACTTATGGACACTGATCTCTCCAAATGGACAGAATATAAATCATAGTACGCTGTCTTTTTTTTTATTTTTGCTATCACAGCGCAATGTTTGCGGTTGGTTGCGTTGAAAGGTTTTCGAACTGATTATGGTGATAGACTTAACTTTCATTAACATCAAAAGGCGCGTTTAAGTCGGAACAAAGCAAAACTGTCATTTCCAAGAAAACGCCTATCTATTTATAAATATCTAAGTTACCATTGTTGGTTTATGTTAATCATTCGTTCTAAAGTTCACTCACTCATTGTTAATTTGTTCATTCTCGTTCTCGCTCATTTTCATTCATCGTTTGATTCCCTCGAGCCCGCCGCTACCGCTAAATAAGTGAAAGAGTTAAAGTTTAGTGTATTTCTTTACTTATCAAATCGTTGTAATATTAGAAATCACAATAAATACTGTAGTATTTTAAAAATTTAAACACTTCTACAATGGCTATGCAACCCCATAGCAAGAAAAGGGTTTGCTATTACTACGACAGTAAGTATAAAATATAATGCTAATTCAAATTAATACATTTGTAGTAAGTTATTTTTATTGTTTTAATGAAGTCTTCATTTAAAACATACAGTTATATTTCAATACATGTTTTTTGCATCCATTTTCTTATTACTCTTTTTATGCGATTGTTGTTCAAGTCAGTTTATGGCGTCTGTACAGCGCTCGTCGTTGCTATTGGTCCGTGAGTAGCTGTTCTCTTTTCACTCGAAGAGATACAGACTGAAATGTGTCAAGCCAATAAATGAATTGAGTAACATTCGCTTAAGAAGTTTAATTTACTATAAATGAGAATTTATACTGATTTTTTTTTCATTTTAGGTGATATTGGAAATTATTACTATGGACAGGGACATCCTATGAAACCACACCGCATACGTATGACACATAATTTATTACTTAATTATGGGTTATATAGGAAAATGGAAATTTATGTATGTATTCAAATTATTGTAATTAAACTTCAATTCAAGTTACTACTTGCTAGCTACTGCTAAGACTAAGTTAAATATTTTACTTATACAGCGTCCACACAAAGCCACAGCTGATGAAATGACCAAGTTCCATTCGGATGACTACATTCGGTTCCTTCGGTCGATCAGACCTGACAACATGAATGAATACAACAAACAAATGCAGCGATGTAAGTTATTGTACTCTAATAATTATTAGTCTTAAGTTCTATTATCTTTTATTTGAGTTATATAAGGTGTTTCTCATTGGGACAGCCTAACATTGGCTTAATGGATAGTACAGATCTATAACAATCAAGATTGATAATAAAAGATTTAATTTGCCCAATGCAAAAAAAAATCCATTACATTATTTATCCCAAAAACTATTATAAAAAGAAACTATTCATCTAGAACAAATTAATAATTATTTAGTAATTTACTTTTTATTAATTTCAAGTTTCCGGTGTACTTATGAATTTGTATTCAACTGTTTTTATTGTGTATGTTTGTTTTAGTCAATGTTGGTGAAGATTGCCCTGTGTTTGATGGGCTGTATGAATTTTGTCAACTATCAGCCGGAGGATCTGTGGCCGCTGCTGTAAAATTAAATAAACAGGTAGAGAAAGCATTTCGGTATATATTTTATCAGATTTGATGATCTGGTTTATAGCCCCTATAAGTTTTTTCTAATTTCATTTAATATATGCATTTTTCATCACATTAATACTTCTCATATTTTGCACCTAAATATGTAATGATTAACTAGCTGAAGAATTTTATTGTCTCACTAAAATTATAAATGCAAATGTTGTTTCTTACATATATCGAGAACAGCACAATGATTGATAAAATTTGTCACATTTGTCTATAACTTAGTCTTTAACATATGCTACAAATAGAGTTTATTTTTTAAGTTTTAACGTTGTAGGCTACAGCTTGTCTATAAATCTTAGGCTGTAAAATACATCTTTTAATTCAATACTATATTATACATTTACAATTTGTAGGCATCTGAAATCTGCATTAACTGGGGTGGAGGATTGCATCACGCTAAGAAATCTGAGGCGTCAGGATTTTGTTATGTGAATGACATTGTCCTCGGCATTCTGGAGCTACTGAAGTATCACCAGAGAGTGTTGTACATTGACATTGATGTACACCATGGTGATGGAGTGGAAGAGGCATTTTACACAACCGACCGGGTCATGACTGTTTCCTTCCATAAATATGGAGAATATTTCCCTGGGACAGGTCTGTATATTATTGATACAAATATACTAGAACTATTTTTTACAGTCTTACTAATTTTGTCATACTATCATTCTATATAGTAATGTTATAAATGCTGAAGTTTAGATGGATGCACAGATGGATGTTTGTTAGAGTTTGTAGCCTTAATGGATTTAGATGAAATTTGGTAAAGATGTAGAGGATAGTCTGGAGAAACACATGGGCACTCACTTTTGATTTATATAAATACAATATAAGAACCATTTTAATTCACTTTTGTACTTTTAGCACATTATAGCTAGATTTAGCTATAGTGTTCTAAAAAAATATTAATGAAATATTTTTTTTACTGACCTCATAAAATAGTAAAAAATGAAATTTGTTGCTAGGTGATTTGCGAGACATAGGCGCGGGCAAGGGCAAGTACTACGCAGTGAATATTCCGCTGCGCGATGGCATGGACGACGAGTCATATGAATCTATCTTTGTGCCCATCATCTCTAAAGTCATGGAGACCTTCCAGCCCAGTGCAGTGGTACTGCAATGCGGAGCCGATTCTCTTACAGGTATTTTATAAAGGTTTACTGTCGCGAAAACAAGGACTATTGTGTTTTTTGATTGAGTAATCAATATTAAAATGATTGAAACAATGGGATTTCTTTTGTCCAATAGCTTGATTGATTGGTGGACCCAAACTTCCAACATCATTATTTAAATGTTACAGTAGTCTAATTTTACAGTTGATTTAAGTCTATAAGCTCTCATTATGAATGTTTTCAATATTAGGTGACAGATTGGGTTGTTTCAACTTGACTGTGCGCGGACATGGACGTTGTGTGGAATTGGTGAAAAGATTTGGTCTGCCATTCCTGCTTGTTGGTGGAGGAGGGTAAGTTAAAAATATTAATTTTAGTCTTTACCTTCCCACCCTTTTCTTATGGAGAAAGGATGGCAAGAGGGAGTGAAATTGACAGAAGCAGGTACTTGAAGGAAGGGGTAATACCTATTTGGGCGTCCTCTCTGTTGATAAAAAGTAGGCAAGACAAGACTATGATCGCTTCGCTATTTCGGCGAATTCAGGTGGACGTTTGCTCGTTCCATCTTATGTATAAAAAAAAATTAGTTTTACTTACTTGTTTTTTGTATTTAGGTACACAATTCGCAACGTGTCCCGTTGTTGGACGTATGAAACCTCAGTAGCACTGGGTGTTGAAATCGCAAATGAGCTACCATACAATGACTATTTTGAATACTTTGGTCCGGACTTCAAACTGCACATATCTCCCAGTAACATGTCCAATCAGAACACACCTGAATATTTAGAAAAGATCAAGAACAGGCTGTTTGAGAACCTCCGTATGCTGCCTCATGCGCCTGGAGTCCAGGTAAAATGTTAACAAGCTACATCTATACTAATATTATAAAGAGGAAAGATTTGTATTTTGACTTTTTGTATGTGTTGAAAGAACTTAAAAATATTTAAAAAGTTCTTGCACATTTAAAAAGTTCACGCGGGCGAAGTCGCGAGTAATTACTTGTAAATTGATTTGGTTAATTATATTGGAATTAGTCTGATTTTTATAGCAAAGTATTTAATTTTGTTTTTAGGTACAAGCCATTCCAGAAGATGCAGTCAATGACGAATCTGAAGATGAAGACAAAATAGACAAAGATGAGCGGCTACCACAAAGTGAAAAGGTATTTAATTAACGAAAATTGTTTCAAAATTGATATAAATATGATATGATCATGATTTAAAAAAAAATAGTAAAAAATGTGCTTATTTTACAACTAGATAGTTGAATGGGCTGCGAAACAATTGAAAATCGCACAACTGTTGTGCGATTGTTTAGTCAAAGGTGTGCGCCCGCCCTTACATCAACAACAAATATCTCGGCGGCTCGGTACATCATAGAGGTCGCTTCGTACAACACAATGTTATATGTAGCGTAAAGGGAAACGGACGATAGCCGCACTGTGCAGGGTTCAAATAACTTATCTGTCAAGATATTTGAAAAGTAATTAATAAGTAATGATAATTTGCAAAACTAATTAATAAAATATAAAGAAAATCTCTTCTCGGCCAAAAGGAAAAGGTGTTCAAAAGATGTATAATAATCGTGTATTGCAGGACAAGCGTATAACGGGCGACGGGGAGCTGTCGGAGTCTGAGGACGAGGGCGAGGGCGGGCGGCGCGACAACCGCTCGTACCGCGCGCCGCAGCGCAAGCGCCCGCGGCTCGACAAGGACCTCGCGCACCACAAGGACGACGCCAACAGTGAGACTGATACTGTTACTACTTGCTAGCTGTCGCTCGCGACTTCGTCCGCGTCAAAGTGAAAAATAATAAATTTAGCCTGTTGCTCATAGATCCTACGCTTCTAACAGTAGTTTTTAACTGAATCGAATACATACAAAAATCCAGAAATACAAATGTTTCCTCTTTATAATATTAGAATAGATAATGTGCTTGCCTTCAAGAGTAAAGTCAATCGGCACTCACTGAGCTAGCTAGCACATAGTTCAATTTTGATGGAATCTTGGTCAAGAGCTGGTTTATTTATGAAAAAAATAAAAATGGACTTTTGTTAGAGCTTACTGTCTAATCTGTTGAACGAATCTCAATGAATTGGGCCTAGATGTACACAAAGGCTAGAAAGAAGAACACAGGCTACTTATTTTTTTTAGTTTTATGACTTAGGGTCCAAGAAGCGAGGCTATCTCTTTTTTATAACGAGCGCGGGACGTGGTCTTTTTTGGGAAGGGGTGTCGTAGGCAAACCATTGTACACAACTAATAGCAATGTTAATGATAAAGATATTATAATGGTATAAATTCTGTTGTGAAATTGTATTATTCTAACTTTGAATTGTGTCCATAGATGAGGATTCAAAAGATGATGTGAAGAATGTTAGTAATTCGGAGGAATCAAAGAAGGAAGCGACTCCAAGCGCCTGATGCGGGCGGTAAGTCGCTGCGGAGAGCAGTGCCTGCGGGCGTGTGACGTCATCGGAGACATACAATATGAAAATCGTGTTATGTGACAGTGCAAGTGTAATGCTCTTGTTAAACTGCAGTCGGTTCCCAGATATGCTCCGATGTGCTCGGTGAGACTAGAATTATTGTTTTCCTACTTATTTGTACTAAACTAAGAAAAGTTCAGTAAAAACTTTTGATTCTTAATGTATTTATTGAACACAAATTACATACCTATTATGTATGTTATTGATGAGTTTGTATGCAAGAAAAATAATGTTAGATCATATTTATTTGATCTCAGTAATTTTCTGGTGTTAGTGTCGGATTAAAATTTTTGAATAGATTATTTCCTCCTTTATTTCACTTAGTGTAATGTAGAGGAAACCGCGCGAAATGATGCGCCTACTTTTGCAACCCTTTACATACCAACTATATTCTGTGAAATTGCAAGTTTTTATCAATATTATTTGTTCAAACAACTTCTTTATATTGATTAGTTTAATCTGTTAATGATATTGTTCATGTTTTTACAGTACAGTCAGCTGCATAAACAAGTATTCATTTACAATGTTTTAAAAGCTTTATACATCTTCATTATCAATAGGTGTATGCACGCATGTATCCTTGCGTATGCCGCGCAAATGCATAATATTAACAAATACATGCATACCAACATGAACACAAAGCCCTTTATAATTTTGTAAAGTTTTCTATATATTTATGCAGCTGACTGTACATTGTGTTAATGAATGAAGTTAAAAAAGAAAATATTATTTTTGACAATTTTTCTGCAACACGCGAATGGAATGTTTTATTTTTACCTTAAAATATATTCAAAATTTTCATATTTCTACGATTTAATAATAGTAATAAAAATGTGTCTCTAATATATTTAAGATCGGTTAATTAATTAAAATTGTGATTACAATTTCTTAACATGAATACTAGATTAAGTGTAGTATAATAGTTTTATTTTTATATTCTGATGTGAGAGTGACCACTTTTGTTGCATATACATATGTATATAATGGTGTCCATTATTTAAATTTGGCTTCTTACAAATGTAAGTCTGATTTGTTGCATCACTATATATATTTTCATATTTAAAATCATACTTGTATTTAAAATCAAAAAAATCTTATTTGTATTGCACAATTTATTTTAATTTTTCCACGAAAATACAATCTAACAGTGTAAGGCTAAAAATTTGTTATTTACGGTCTAAGTTATTATGCATTTTTACAATTATAAAATTTAATAATGTGGTTGATTAGTAATTCGCTTTTTTTAAACTATTTCAGTTTAAAATTTTTGACTGAAATATCTAATTCTGAAGAATACTCAAATCCACTTCCAATAAATAGCAAACCAACATATAGACTGATTTTCAATAGAAATAAATAGATATTGTGTACATATTATTAAATGTGAAGGTTTAAATTGTTTTTTTTTTTAATTAAATAAAACACTATGTTAAACAATATTAAAACATTTCCTCATTCGTTTGCGCAATAGAACGGTTGTTAGAGTGCAATTGTCGTGCGTTTTAAGGATGTAAATATAGTTTTAATATAATTAAATACATACAAATCAATGCTGTGTTTTTATTTATCTGTAATAATTTTACATCTAGGTTTTTAAATAAATAAAACACCAAATAAATTGCTGTATAGTATAATGTACCTTAAAACAGATTATCACAACGCTCTAAAATAAATTGCACCATAAAATAAATGTACCTAAAATCAGTCTGGTACCAAAAAGCCAACACAAACTGGAATGAATATAAAAATACTATGAAATAATTTAGCAATAGTACACTATATAACTACATGTTACAAGAAAAAATCCATTACAATACAGCCTTATACTCAAACGAGGGAAGAGTAATTGTTATTACAAATAGTTATTCTAATGAACACTTAAAGTTATGGGGAGAGCGGTCTATCTTACCATATCCATTTATTAAAATTGAACATTACACCACCTCGGTACTACTCTACACTAAAATCCATTTTATTTGAACTACATTAAAATCACACCTGTTTCACAATCCACACTCGAACACTGTACATATCAAGGAATGTATGAATTTGAAGAATTCTACAATAGTTTTTAGATCTGATGAACAACGTATCACGTTTGGAGTTCAAATAATTTTGTGCGTATTGTTACTGTGGGGGTTTCTACTGTAACATAGTCATCCCTTTTATTTCCATTGTAAAAAGATGACTATATATCTAGTTTCAGCAGTTAACCCGCAATCATAGGCCATATGACTAGGTTACTATATTAAAAAAACTAATTACTAGAGGATTTTTTAAAAAGTCACTGTTATTTGAGGGTTTAACCAAGTTATAAATTCGCAAACATAAAAATGTTTTTTAGACATGCATGAAAACTTTAAAGCACCATTGACAGAAAAGATTTTAGACGTAACATTTATGAATTTTACATTAAAAAAGATGTCAATAAAGTTTAATAATCCTCTAAATGTGATGTAATTATTCTGAACTACTTTAACACTAGATATAACAAAAGGTCTATAATTTGAAATAGAAAATATGCTGTGAATCACAGTTCGCAAGAAATGTCTTTCATAAAATTCGCTATGGATTAGTTCATACATAATGTAATAGTAATAACTAAGATTAAATATAAAAATTGATTATGAAAATTAACAATTACACAAAATCCAAATAAATATGATTTACACCGTGTACATAAAAACAAGCAATTAAATTATATAAATAATGATTTCGTTACAAAACCACGGTCACTAAATAAAAAATGCATCTAATACTAAATGAATCACAGTAAACATGAAATGATTATATAAATGTTTCAAACTTACAAACTATTAAATTTATGACTTTATTATGACTCATATAAAAACCATTAATTAATTTAAAATTAGTACCATTTACTGTTTATCGACGCAATAGCTTCAATATTAAAAATGTAAAAACCGAATACATCTTTATTGCTATCCAAGATAATTGATAGATCATATATTACGAATAAAACATTGTAACATTGAAGACTTGGATTGTCAAAAAACTATTTTCCAATAGAACTTTCGAGAATCTAATACCTGACTTCGTTTAATAAATCTGTTGCCTTCTATCAAGTAAGAGCGAGATCTTTAAATTCTTATTATTCCTCATTAGGGGAATAAAAGATATTTCATGCGGGGACGACTTAAAATGAATCTGGCTTAGGGTTGCCACTCTTATTACCGATGGCTAGACACTTGTCAGAGTCAGCCCTGGTCAAAGTATTCAGCTGTGTGAGCCAACTAGTCTAAATCGTCTACAATTCTAACTGGCACAATTGTGAGCTTCGGTGAATACAATCCACATAATCGTTTACACTTGGACATAAAACCCTGCTCATCTTATCACTTGGATATATCCGACTGGCTGACGTCTACGACTCCGCGCCTTCTGGAATTAAAAAATCAATGTAACAGTTTCTATTGTCTATTTAATAATAATGGGGAATAAATATAAAAGCTAAAGATACATAATATTGCTGTTAAATAAATTTATTAAGGTGATGTTATAAATATAGTTTAAGTAATGTGCAGGACGAACCAATGATGTAAAAAGTGCAACTGATTAAATTAGTAAATGAAAGTTTAAAAATATGAAATACATGTTCAAAAAAATCTAACCTGGTGTCAATGGATGATCTCGTAACATTGAGCCTGTTGTTACAAAAATATATATTAGTCAAGTACAAAATCCTTACCAAATATAATATCAAGTTACTACTTTAAGCCATTATATAAAATTAACAAAGATACATTCAATAAAAGTTACGGTATTTACTATATTAAAACTAGCTACATCATTCATGCAGTTCTGTAGTTAATTAATATTTAAATCTACACTCGTGGGTTTCCACTGGATATTGACAATATATTCTTTGTATGTTTACGCAGTTGGAAACCACGGTAACAAGTTAATTACTAACTAGCATTGACTATAGTGACTTGTGTTACAGCTCGTAAGGTAAAGGTCAATTAAAAGTTGTATAAAAATACAAAGAAAACTAAGAACTATTTTTATTAACAATCAAATTTGCTCTTAGAAGCTAGCCTAGAGGTACATTTTCTATAGCGAAAATTAAACCGTAACATTAAGATTTGGTACCGTATTGTAGATGTACAATATAAATCATGCATTTTACACATTAGTTACTTACGAATGATTGTTTTATCCCGTGCAATAGCATGCTTGGAACATGGTCTTGGTAACTGATATTATTTTTTTATTCTGAAATACTCGAAAATGACTCAATAGAAAGTAAAATGTAACAACCAAAAGTCCGCCAGATATCTAATCAGAAGTCCAAAAGTGAAGCTGTTATATCTTAAATTGGAGCTTCTTAACATCACATATTCAAGTTTTTTCAGTGTTCAGTCAAGTGTCAAAAAAATAAAAATCCCTCGCTAATATTGTAAAAACCCGTTCAAGTTATGCACAGACTGTTAAAGTACACTGAAAGGTTCTCTATTAAAGTCAGGGTCAGGTGAGATCGAAAATGTCTTCACTTTTGAATTTCAAACTGGAACATTCTGGAAGTATCTAGACATGTAAAGCGTCATGCGAGCATTTTACCGTATTGCAGGCGGCACGACACGGCACGACACGGCACATACAGAGCGCGGTCAGTACAGAATAGCGTCAGAAAGTTGGTTACTGGTTAGTGCGGCGCCGGGGGTGATGCCCACGATGCTGCCGCCCACGCACGCCTCCACGCCCTCTGTCGACCACCACCACCGTCACAACAACCCTCCACACATACGCACTATACACATTTATGACACAAACAGAGAATGGATTAGTTACAAAGGATTCAATTGTTGTGTACATATTAAAACCTTAAGTCAGTTCAAAATCTTCGATTATGCTTGTTTTGTTTTCAAATGAATGAGAATGAAATTCTTCATTTCGTTCTTCCGATACCTCGTTCTTTATAGATATAAAATTCAACAATAATGTTGCAACACGAAATGTCAAGCATTGTCTTTAAATAACTAGACTGGGATTTCAATTTTATGATTTTAATAAATTATTACACTATTGAGTCCTAATTCGAAGTGCCAGTGCATAGTGCTTGTTTTTTTAAACGGTTAATATTAATGAGTTAACGTGCCAAAGGCACAAGTGCGGCATCGTAACATGAATCTTCATGCATAGTGTTACTTGATTTGTAAATAGAAGTAAAATTATACGAAGGTTTGAAATAAATGTGTTAATAAAAGAAAATTGTTATTGCTACACTTATTATGTAATAGAGAACATGCATGTATTTTTTAAACGTTTCTTCTAGTTATAAGATAAAAAAAACGACAATAAAAAACGAAAGCTAAAAAAATCACAAAATCTCTTCCATGGGATTATAACGAGGCCGGCCACTGTGACTTCAATGTCCAGTATATAAGTTCAGGTCGCTTTAATGTGAACAACGAAAAATTCGATTGGTTCAGAGTTATCAAAAGAATAGTGATGTCTAACTATCTTTGCAAAAAAAGCACATAAAAACGTGCCTAATTATTTAATTTAGTTACTCGTGATGTTTTAACTAACATGACATTTATCAAAACGATATTGTCATATTTCGATTTTTATATGAAAAGTAGTGTAATAAGAGGTTTAACATAACTTTGACATAATTATATAAGTTTCATTTATTATTATTTATTTGTTGTTTATGTTTATATAAACTGTCAGGATAATGCGCGGTTCACATTTGACCAGTAGCGCTCAACTGGACTGGCGATCGACTGGAACAGTGTGAACGTCTAGCACTAGCGAGTCCATACAAACGATGGCTGGCCATCGCAACTATCATAGTGTGAACCGCGCATAATGTTATGGCTATATTGTGTAGCCAGGTGTATTGGCAGTGTTTGTGTTAGCAAGCGTGTGAAGCTGTCGTACCTGTGGTGCAGGCGGCGGCGGGCTCCGCGTTCACGCCGGCCACGGACCACGGCCGCGCCTTGCCCGCACCGCGCACGCACCCGTTGCCTACATACGCCCACAACGCATTACGTCACACCGCGCCACGTCACAATGCGCTACGTCACAACGCGCTTACGTCACAACGCGCTACGTCACAACGCTCTACGTCACAACGCGCCACGTCATAATGCATTCGTCACAACGCGTATACCTCACACAAAGCAAGAACAGCACCTTACATTAATCTTTATTATTCCATATCCATTAAACACTTATGATGAATTGCAACTCCAAATAAAATTAGCCCAAGAGAAAAGTATAGTGAAATGTTTTGTTACTTTTATGAAAAATATAGAGTATCTTAAATGTTAGTCTATACTAGGTGAATGCAAATCAATCTTACTCATTACTTAGTTACATAATGTGTTGCTAATTCATATTTCTTTACTAATCTTTTTGTAGTACTAGAGTACCAAAGTCCTTAAGTGGTCTCCCTTATGGACTTAGTACGATAAATCTTAAAATAAGAGCCTTAGTTAACTGTTATTGCTTTAGTAATACATCACAGTAGCGCTTAGCTTCACAATTGACACAAGCCGTCGTTTGTGCTTTCGAAGCCGGCGTATAGCATTTTTAAAACGAATTTCAACACATACAAAAATCCAAAAATACAAATTGTTCCTCATTATATTAGTATAGATATAGATTTTACAATAAATGATTTTAAAAGTATTGGCTGTATGTAATCAGAGTGTTAATAATACATATAAGATAACATGTAACCACTTGTACCAATGGAATGTTGCATGACAGTATTGTAGCAAGTGAACAGTGAGAATGGCAAGGCAGTGATGACAATAGTGATGATGGCAAGGTGATGATGACAATGGTGATGGCAAGGTGGCAGTGATGATCTCACCCATGGTGTTAACGTTGTCGGAGGAGCGAGATGGCGGCGGTGTGGTGGGCGCGCGCGTGCCCACGTTGTCTGACGATTTGCAGCGTGATACTTCTGTTCGTACAAGTTTTTCTTAATACGCAATTCAAGACAAAGTCGGGTTCATGATAATGTGTATAAGTTTGTATATCACTTACCACATTCCAATAATACTGGTGTGCTCTCTCCTGACGTCACGCTATACCTGGAACATTTTCAGTTACGTAAATTACGCAGTTTAAAATTTTGACATAATTCTTCAACAATACAAATAAGTAAATCCAACTATATAAGAGTGTTGTTGAAGGGTACATTTATAACTGTACATTTTCAATACAACATAAGAATATATCACAAAACTATGTATGGAATAACACTAAAAACAACACAACAAAAAAAAATGTGTATTGGTTTGTAACACTAACGTTTTGCTAATCTTAATTATTACTAATATTATAAATGCGTAAATTTAGATGGCTATTTGTTAGGGATTGTAGCCTTAACTGCTAAACGGATCTCGATGTTTGGCAAAGAATCCATAGGCTTACTATCTTTTGTTTTTTACATGGTTGCCGTCGTGTGAAAGGTAGTGTTGTGGTGACACAGTGTGAGTGGTGACGTACATGGTGTCGTCGCGCTGCAGCGTGGGCGAGTGGCGCGCGCGCGAGTGCGAGGGCGAGGCGGGCGAGGGCGAGGGCGAGGGCGAGGCGCGCGAGGGCGAGGGCGAGGCGAGCGAGGAGAGCGAGTGCAGCGAGCGCGAGGTGAGCGGCGTGCGCGCCGACAGCGACGCCTCCTCGCTGCCCGGCGGCGTGCGGCACGTGCGCCAGAACTCCTCCAGACCTGACCAAGCAAACATAACACACATGACAACTAAATACCAATGTTATCATGTAAACTAATTACATCGTACCCCTCTGACCCAGCATTTTTAACAATTTATACAGTTGTTACTATCGTAATTAATTTTAACACTCAGAGCTAATAATCCCGCGAGAATGGCGTGCTATTACAATACATCTCATCACGTTGGTCAGCTGTCAGATAGGGAAGGGATTTTTATACCGATAATTTTGTGTTGCGCCAATCCTACAGAGCAGTACTAATTTTCTTCCGTAGTAAGTATGCCGCAATAATAATCCTTAATGAGAAAACGGCAATCTTTTTTATATGATAAGGTGACAAACGAGCAAGTGACCACCTGAATTCGCTGAAAAGCGAAGCGACATAGACATCCGCAATTGGGGATGGTTTGTCTACAATCAATACGCACATAAAGAGGATAATCCCCTTCCAATGCGTCTTTTTGGCCGTCAAATCCACTTTACCTTCCCAACCTTATAATGTGCGTATGGGAAGAGAAACATACTAAAATTAGGCCTCTAATCTAAAGACGGTATTAGATAATAATAAGCTGTACCTTCATCGATGTCTTGTGATTGATCGGTGATAGGTCGAGAGGGGGCGCGGGTTTTCGCTCTGCGTGGACGACCTGAAATTAATAAGCGTTTTATATTAATTTTAATGAAAATTAAAAAAGCTATATTATTACACAAAATTGCACAATTTTTGGGATCCCTGTCTCCTGTGATAGGTCGAAACCTATATTACCGGAAACAATGCCTTATTTTAGTCTAGGTAACAGGTACTTACTGTGAAATAGTATTTGTGTGCATGGGTATACGTGTGTGTATGTGTGTAAGTTTGTTGCGTACTCACTCATCGTATTCAAATAAAAAAATATGATCGAATAAAAATAATGAAATGGTGATGATACAATAGTATTTGATTTATTTTAAGTTTTCTCAAATGAAGATCTTCAGTTGCTTTCAGTTCAGTTATAGCAGCTGGTTATACATATATATTTCTTAAATATAAAATTGAACATAAAAAAGTTCGGAAAATGTTTTTTTTTTAATACCTTTAACGAGATGCCTGAGCGTGTGCGCGGGCAGGTCTGCGAGCGCGTCCGCGGCCTCCGCGTGCAGCGGCGGCAGCGACAGCATCTCGTTGCTGCTGCACTGCTGCTCCGCCACCGACTTGGGCCGCACGCGCCGCACGCGCTCGCGCCGCCGCAGCCCCAGCGGCGTCGCCTGCGCGCGCACACACACACACACACACACATAGTATATTGCCATCCCTTTCACTTTGTTTTTTATTATATAAGGTGGCGAGCAAGGGGCCACTTGAATCTGCCTAACTAGCGAAGCGATCGCTGCCTATAACCTCTGCAATAGCTGATGCGTTTGCAACATAGACATCATCAAATATATAGAGAAGGCATAAGACACTTGAAACATTTTACATATAATCCTCTTCAAAACCACATGTCAATACTTGTTTTGTATTCAATTAATACGTTTTGCACAAATATACTATATACTACAATATTTACACAAGGGCGGCCTCATTGATATGAGCAATCTCTTACAGGCAATTAATTAATTGTAACTTTTTATACAAACTAAAAATTAATTGACAATACGTGTCATTAAATTAATTTTATATGTTTATATGTTTATATTTTGTTCTGCAACACTGTTTAGTTTATTTGATAACAAAAGCTGCAGCTTTATTTACACTTTTATTATGTGTATTCAGAGAAAATACTGGTAAAAAATGTTGTTCACTATGCCTGGTCTATATATTATTTAAAATTCTTTTGTTTAATAAAGGAGTAGAAGTATTAAATAAATATGTATTGCTTACCAAGTTTAAGTAATCCAATTTCTTTGCATGACAAATAGAAATAACATTAAATATGATAATACGAGAGATCTTCAATATAGGTCGTTTCAGTTACATTTTTAGTGGTAAAAAGTTAAATAAAAAATCTTTTATGATAAGTATATAAAGCTAGTAAGCTTTCGCGTGCGTCTCCGCCCGCGTGGAATAAGAGAAAAACAAAAGTGAGTAACCTATATGTTCTTCTAGACTCTCTACGTCTATGCCAAATTTCATTAAGACGTATCTGTTTGAGAGTAACGTAAGAGTTAGGCTACAAACTCATAGAAACATTACATATTAGTAAAAAGTAAGATTAGTAGAAACGGTAACCAACCATATAAGAGCACAGATTATTTATTGTACAGTTGTATACTCACGCCCGAATGTGAGATGGGTGTGAGCAGGTCCGGCATGTCGGGCTCTGCGCTGGGCGCGGGCTCCGAGTCCGCGTTGTCCACGCTCTCGCACGCCGACAGCGCGAGACTCTCTACCGCCTCACTGAAATATGTATAAAAACATTACTTAAACTACTATCGCGTATTTACAATATAGGTGTCAATTTAATATATTCGACATGAATGAGATAAATTTCAGTTGAGTATAGTTTTTGTATAACTTTTAAGTTGGCACGTCGACACCAAAGACACACTTCTGTCCGACGTGCCAACTCAACGACACGCATACTAAATGTTCTTGTATGGTCTTGTGAATTTTACTCGCAAATGTAATACTCGTCAGTAGCACATGATAATGTCTTAGTACCTAATACTCTATTTCACTGGAATATGTATTCTCGTCTTTTGTTAAATTAAAATTAAGTCCACTTGGTAACTCAGCCCGAAAGTAGACATATTTAAAAAATAAACTTTCAACGATGTGATTATTTTTATTTACTGTGCCCATATGTGTATATATGTATATTTACAAAGACATTTAAGGAATATACAGACTAGGCATAGTGAACAACATTTCTTCACGGGTACTTTCTCTGAAAGGATCAGTTGTCAAATTAGTGCCATCTTTTGTACTTGTATTGACAACATATAAAATATTTTAGAAAATTATTATAATCTCCATTTTTTGTAATTAAATCAACTAAACAGTGTCATTAATTAAAATATTATTTAATGACACCTATTGGCAATTATGTGAAAATATTTCAAGGGAAGTGTCCATGCCTACTCTATATTTTTTAATCTCTGATGTACACTTACTTGAGTAATTCCTGCAGCGTGGTGTTGCAGGGTGCCATCGCGTCACGCACCGCCTGCAGCGTCACCAGCTCGCCCGCGCCCGCCGCCCCCGCTCCCTGCCCCGCCCCGCCCATCGCCGCGAACACCTCGCTGCAGCGCTGCGTGCACGTACAGGAAACAAGTGAACTGAATGTACACAAAAAATGCTATATTCTTGTGCATTAACCGATTGTCTTTCAACAATACTGTTTGGTTTCACATTCAAATCACCATTATCGAAGTAGTTGGTATATGTAATAGTTGGTCTATCTTACTAATATTATAAATGCAAAAGTTTAGATGGATGGATGTTTGTTACAATTTGAAGCCTAAACGGCTGAACGGATCTAGATGCAAATTTGGCACATATGTAGAGGATAGTTATAAAGAACACATAAGCTACATAGTTTTGTTTTTTTTTTTAAAAAAAAATTCCACGCGAATGAAGTCGTAAACACCATCTCGGCTTCGTCCGTGGACGGGTGCCATGATAGTATTTGAGTGACCGACATTACATCTATACTTGTGCATTTGAATTTGACATTTAGAATAGAATCAGAAATGTTAATAAAATAGAGTTTTTATAATGTGATGCGATTGAACAGACTGTATGTGATGCGGTATAGTCGTGTGCAGCGCTACCTGCAGGTACTGGTGCAGCAGGAGGTGCGCGGCGGCGGCGGCGCGCTGCAGCGCGGCGGGCAGCGGCGCGGGGGGCAGCGCGGCCGCCGCCTGCGCCGCCAGCGCCGCCGCCGCGCCGCCCGCCCACGCGCGCTCCAGCGCCAGCGCGCGCAGCCGCTCGCACACGCCAGACGTGCTGTTGCTCGACAAACTGCACACATACACATACACATGCTTATTACTCATACTTCAAATTTATTTTTGTCTCCTTTCTATTTAAGTATTTATTATGTTTCAATGTGTTTTTGATATGATTCAATGTTTATTATTATTATTATTATGATCAATCTTTATTTTTCTTATACAATCTAGTACAAAAGGAAAGATTTATATTTTTGTATTTACCATAATAACTCAAAAACTACTGTGATATGTTATTATACAGTAACATAGGCTGTATTTTTTATTGCCACACGGAAGTCGCGAGCAACGGCTAGTGAACGAACCAAAACACGCATTTGTTAAGCGCTCGATATCACCGAAGTTTCTCTATACGTCCAGGTTCTATCCCAAATATGAGTGTGTTTTGCAATTTTGTTACGGTAAAGATAAACATACTCGTGTTAGTGTTCGCACTGTGCTAGTTTATTGGCAGTCCAGTTAATGAGCACTAGTGAACTGTACTGGACAAGTGCGAACCGCGCATTCAGTAAGAAATAATGTATTTGTTATGTGGACGATTACAAAGGTACAGGAAGACCGGAGTAAGTATGGATGGATTGTGTGAAAGAGGATATGCATAAGGAAGTGGATTCGGATATGACGGCTGATAGAAATGTATGGAGCAGTAGGGACAAGGGCCAGTGCAAGTACCGCTCGTGTAGATCACGCCAGAGCGTGGCGACGCGCTCGCTGGCGCCGCGGCCGCCCGCCGCCGCGTCGCAGCCGGGGAACTCCACGCGCCGCACGCTCACCGACCGCCGCAGCGCCGTCGCTATGTCCGTCAGCCCTGCACCGACACACGGAAACTAAACATTTAACTGTATAAGACTTTCCAACATATTTTTTTATTTATTTATATCTAGCTATCTATACATATAACAAAAAGAGCTGTCGAACGCAAACTTCGTTAGCCCCAATTTAAAAAAAAAGTCATCTATCACATTCACGCGTGCATCTTTCAGTCAAAGTCCCGTCCAAATCGGTCCCCCCGTTCCAGATAGCGGTCCGGTAGCCATTTTGACAGAGCGGAATTAAAAAAGCAGCCTATAATATGCCCGTCCATGTCAGCTACCTTCCAGTGAAAGTCCGGACGAAATCGACCTAGCCGTTTCGAAGATTAACCGGAACAAACGCGGCTTGACACTGACAGACAAAGATTTTTAAATTGCGATTTTCGTTATCAGCAACGCAAATTCATCATCTTCCCGAAATCTGGAACTTTTCTTTTGATATTACAAAGAGACACTCCAATTTGATTATACGTATAGAGGAATGTTGGGGGG
>NW_013525694.1:2168192-2171083 GCF_000836215.1 Papilio polytes
CGTTGCCGCCCACGTCCAGCGTGCGCAGCCGCCGCGCGCCGCCCAGCGCGTTCAGCAGCCCGTACAGGTCGCCCTGCGATACACACCACCCTCTTACAAACACCTCACAACCTATAAATATTACATACTAGCTATCACCTGCGACTCTGTCCGAGTAGATTTAAAAATAAACAAAATAAAACCGCCTATGCGTTCTTCCAGACTATCCTCTACTACATATTTACCAAATTTCATCGAAATTCATTAAGCCGTCTAAGCTACAAACTCTAACAAACATCCATCCACCCATCTACCTACACTTTCGCATTTATAATACTAGTATGAAGGTATGGAATGTACAATAAGCAAAATTTAATGACATAAGCGGACTTATCCGGCAATAACTTCCTGATGGAAGCATACAGAGAGACACGAACATATTTTTTACCGAAGGCGCGTATACAAGTTTGTGTAGGTTGGTTAGTCAACATATTTATGCAGAAAAGCATTATGACTTTATTGAAAAAAAAAATGAATTATATTTCACTTCAAAATCAATATTTATAAGACACTTTATTGCAATAAAAGGGATAGACTACCCGCCAGGCATACTGCATCGTTAATCAAGTAAAAAAAATCTTTTTAAAATTTATATTACGAAATACGTACAACATAATCACACGTTAACATTGTTACTACAACTGATGTCGAAACACTAATAATTCTAATTTAATTTACATTTTATAATTAGCTTCAACACTGACACGACACCGTTTCCCAAACACGAATGAGGAGAATGCGGATCGGAGCGGATTACATGAATCTTTTGAAATTACACTGTTCCTGTGACAATGAACAATTTCTATGCACGCATTGTTTATAAACAGGCTATTCATTCAATGTCGTTGAGTCAGACAGTATTTTATTGTAATCTAAATACAATAGAGATATTTATCATTTCAATATCACTTCACCAATTCTGTTTGTCACATCCCGATCTCATTGCTGTATCTAAATTGAATTGTTAAACATAACCTTTATCTTAGTTATTTTAAATATTACGTGAGAGAGGTTATTATGCGGAATTTATATACAATTTGTAGTGCAGTGTTACGAAAGAATGATTTTTTTAGAGTTTACATTTAGACCTTTGCTACTAAGGTAAGCTGACTTAGCAATCGAAAATATTAGAGAATAGCTGATCTCGTCCGGCTTAATCGGCATGCAATTATAAAAAACTTTATTTTTATTGTTTATATTTGTTAAATGTTAAAATTAAAAATGCACAAATGACAACATTTACCGTTACCATGGCAACCTTGCTGCCTTGATGTTGTCAACTTGTAGTATTTGTCCCTTTCTTTTACTCCTTAAGTTTAATAGCGTGATAGCATATAGCCTAAGCATCTCGAAGTGTAGGGCTTGTTATTTAAAATTATAATTCAAAAATATATTGTGGTTGTTGACATGTTATATAACTAAGTAGTGTGCGTTTACGCTTTATTATATTAGTATAGACGTATCCTACCTATCTAGCATATAACGTTAATATACCTATATATGTATGTCATTTGTATGTAATTTATAATGAAATACCTTTAGTTTACAATCACTTAGATCCAGTGATGTTAGCGCTGTATCTGGCTCTTGAAGAACGTGCACCAAAGCCTGTAACGAAAATATCTTTTATATAACATGTAAAAAAGGTTTCTCCAAAATTCTTTTACAAAGTGAATAAACAAAAACATTGTATCGTGGATAAGAAATCAAACCAGGATAAAGTAGAGTCCAAGAGAATGCAACATTTTTATCGCTTTTAGAGGTTTGTCTCGTAATTATATTCTTATGGTGGTTATCTTTCGAGGTTGGATAATGATTCTCTTTTTATCGAGGTTTCTCACTTATTTATGTTAGTGTATACTTACTTGTATTAAAGGTGGAGCATATGATCTTTTCCCAGTCAATCTGCTCAGCGACAAATGTGTTATCGAATGATTTTTTCCAACAGCTCGCACAATGCCAGATAATTCGTATTCCATACCTGAAATAGTTAATAGTTTAAATAGAATTGAACACTTTATGTCATTCCTAATTCTGTCACTGATGTATGCGAAGGAGCGTCGATGGATCAGGGGTTTAAGTTGGCAATCAACCCGCAGTGGGCCAGCGTATGGTGAGCGTGGTGACGGGGGGACGTGTACTGACTGTTGTCGGAGAGGTCGAGCGCGTGCAGACAGCGCACGCCGTGCACGCAGGACTCCAGCACGTGCGCGGCGTGCGCGGAGCTCAGCACGCCCGACAGGCACAGCTTCACGCCCGCCGCGCTCTCGTTGCACGCCAGCCCCAGCAGCAGGCTCCTGCGCACGCGTGTTATAACAATGGTGGAGCCCGCTTTATTATTACACGAATAGGCCGGCTCGCCCCTAGTAATGTCACGATCAAACAGTAGACAAGCGCCAAGTGAAAATCTAAGAAATCTAAGAAAAAATCTAATCGTACTCATATTATAATTGTGAATGTATGAATGAATGTTTGCTAGAAGTTATCTCCAAAACAGCCCAACGGATGTCAATGGAAGTCAGCAGAGATATAAAAGAACAAAAAAACATAAAGGCAATCTAAGTTTTTGTTAACTCTACTTTAAAAAAGTCGGTGACAAAAGGTGGTCTTGCAATAAATCTATTAGCAACTATTTTTAGTGATCTTAAGTAGAACTTTATCTATATACTAAGTGCATGTCTTTACAAGTACCATACAAGCCTATGTAAAATTGAAAATTAAAAGTCTATTATTCGTAAGACTTTCAATAGAACTGCTGTTTGTCTATTTTTGACCGACTTCCCAAAAGAAGGAGGTATTCAATTCGACGGTATATTTTTTTTTTTTTTTTTTTTTTTTTTTTTTTTTTTTTT
>NW_013525694.1:2172798-2213863 GCF_000836215.1 Papilio polytes
TTGTTTTGTTTTTAGTGCATTTTGTTTTGTTTTTCGTGTATTTTGTTTGGAAGTCGGTTTTGTTTTTTTATTAAAAAGTTTATTTTATTAGAGACATTTAGGACCTGTCCCATCAAATTGTAAATTGTCTGATAACAATCCAACGTGTAAAATATATAATGGAAATATCGGATTTTGTTCCCTTGTCTGACAGTGACGTCATTTTTAAGCTATCTGAGTCTCTATCAGCTAGTGGTGAAACAAGCTTTCACCGACGTTCACCGACTGACATTTGCGTTCATTAAATTTCAAAATATCTTATATACGAGTAAAAGTGGTCGACGTATAATAGTAATATATGTTACGTACTTGAGCACGTCCGGCGGCATCTTGCAGTAGGAGAAGTCGAGGTGCGTGAGCGCGAGGCAGGCGGTGAAGAACTGGCGGAAGGAGGGCGGCGGGTCGCGCGGCCGCCGCGCCGTCGACCACGGGTTGCGCGCCACCTGCAGCCACGACAGCCGCGCCGCGCAGCCCCGCAGCAGCGCGCCCCACATCTGCACACACACACACACGCGGCTGCTGTCTCTGTCTCTGTCGCACAACCTCCAGCTTCCATAAAGCCTCCAAACGACGGTACAACACTATGTCCATTTGTCTATGTACCTTAAAAAATGTACTAGACTAGTAAAGCTGTGTGACAACACAAAGTAAAGACTAAAATATATCTCACCTCAGACTAAGTTATAAGTGAAACTGAGACATACTGTCCGGTTTGCATCATTCCAGTCCATCGACAGATATGTTGAGCGGTTTACACTTGGCCAGTACAGTTGGTTAGTAACGCTCTGATTGGATCTATTGGCAGAGTGTAAACGCTAAAAGGCGCCAATGAGTGTCGCTTGCCGGCGACACTGTCCAACTGTACTGGCCAAAAGTGAACCAAAATGACATAAAATAAAAAAAATAAAGAAAACTCACATTCTCAAGCGTCGTCTCTGTGTTAGTCAAATTTAAATGCGTCAACACGTTAGGTTGTGCTAAAAAATTATACAGATTCTGAAACAAACAAAACGAGATATTGATAACATTATTTTCTACAAATACTGGTCTATCTTAACAACGCGCGAACAATTTGACTAAACTATCGCAGAACTGTAGTCACGCTTTGATTCCTATGAACTTATATGTAGGTTACACTATTCGAATTTTAGTTGTGCAACTAAAACAGATAAATTGGCTGCGAAATAATCGACATCGAAAGAAAGAAATCGACAACCGACAATCTCACAACAGTTGTACGATAGTTGTGTCAAAGATGTGCGGGTGCGGAGGCGGTATACTTACGTGTACATCATCTTTTAGGTTATTATTAGAGAGATCGAGGTGCGACAACGTGGAGAGGTGGCTAGGAGAGTCGTTCAGTATGGCGGCGAGGTGCGACACCGTCTTGCCCGTGATGCCGCACTGCGACAGCGCGATGTGACGTAAGCCGTCCGGGTTGTTCGCTAAGCCGGTTAAAATGCTCATTGCACCTGGAAATTACAATTAAATCTACATTTAATATCTACTGAGGCATTAACCGAAGAATCGAAGAGTGTGGATGGATTGTGTGAAAGAGGATATGTTGAAGAAGGAAGTGAATTCAGATATAACTGCTGACAGAAATGTATGGAAAAGCAGCACATACTGTGCCGACCCTGCGACACCATAGGGACAACGGCAAGCTGGTTATGTCAAGGCATTCACCTTGAAATATCTTCTATCTAAATAATTGTTAAATTAAATCAGATTTGAAATGAAATGCAGTCAGTGCCGATTTTAGCTATTGCTAATTAATTTTATAGATCTTTAAGGCCACTTTTTAAAAAGGCCTTGGTTACATTAAACTGTGTAATTTGCAAACCATTGACATCACTTCCTATCTATTGTACATTTAATTCTGTTTCTAATATTGTGTATAAATTGAACTGACTGCTTCGCGTCATTAAAAACATGTACAAACACTCGGCCACAGCACTATCTTGGTCCAGTGACATTTTAATGTCCATACACTTGGTAGTTGAAATCAAGGTTATTGGGACATGCAAAAATCAACAAAATTACCTTTGTCCTCGATATGATTCTGCGAGAAGTCGATTGTATGCATGGCGGGCGGCGTGCGCGCGCGAGTGAGCGCGTGTCCGAGCCGCGCGGCGTGGTCGTGTCGCAGCGCGGCGGCGCGCCAGCTGAGCCGCTGCGGCGGCGGCGCGGCGCAGCGCACCACGCGCGACAACGCCTCCCACGCCTCGCCCCCCACCCGCACCCCGTCCCCGCACACGCCCTCGAACCACGTGTTGTGCTGCAGCGCTATCAGCAGCGGTATCAGGTCCCTACACGTAAACGTCATTTTAGCTTAATTAGGGTCTCTACTACTGACTGATAGAGACTCAGATAGCTTCAAAATGACTATACTGTCTTTTGCAGTTTCATTTGTTCCAGTATAATTACGGCCTATGTTAACAAATCGAACTTACGTAGTTATGAAATAAGAATTGCATTTTACGCTTTCTTTTCAGTTGTTGTAAAACGTAATGATGATAAATTGTAAGTTACGCATTATTAATTTCGGAGTCGAAACAAATTTTACAGCTATAATAAATTGCGTTAAGACAGCCGTGTTCTTAAAACTAGTAGAGCAACAAATTAATTATCTATACCAATATTATAAAGAGGAAAGATTTATATTTTCTTATGTATTTGACTCACGTTAAAAGTACTGGGCCAATTAAATGTTCTTTCACTATTATGAAAGAAATTTATATCAGTAATATGGCTACATTTTTTAATTTCACGCGGACGAAGTGGCGAGCAATAAATAATATGATAGTATACCCAAAATTGTGAAGGAAAACATTTTAACGGTTTTCCTTTTAACAATAAGATTTCGGATAGATTATAACACAAATTAAACCATGTACCTCTGATCCAAATGATCGAAGTCTTTTAAATGCAGCATTCTAATATCATGAGCCAAATATATCGTGTCGATGTCCCACGCCACCTCCGCTCTGAAATACAAACGAAAACATATTAAATAAAAATCATACAAAATAATCAAGAATAAGAACAAAATCAATAACCTCACCTGAAAGGAGTTTGACAAAGGTCGCACATAGCAGCATACTGATTTGAAAAATCTCCACATGTCGAATGTTTTCGTGTACCACTAACTGGTTGTATTTGAAAAGGTAAGTTGACCTGTGAAAGAGATTCATTATCTAATACATACAAGGTAAAATTCTTTCCGTAACAAACGGGAAAAATCAACAATTACTATAAACAAAAAGCTATTTATATGTGTTCGTAGCTCAAATATAATGAAAAATGCCACAAAGATTGGCTACATACTCTGAGATTATTATTATACTCATTAAACCATGTAGGGTAAAATGTAACCTTATAAAGTGTTGATATAATGAAAATAAAAGGATTAGTCACATGTATGAATGCAGTGAATAATAATGTAACAGCATTATAGTCTGACCGCGACATTTTATTGGTCATTGTATTGCCTCGGGCAATGCGACGTGTTATGCAACACTAATTGGAATACAAGATCGACCCTGCGACCCAATTCCTCGCAAGCGCATCCGTATCGCATTAGGTTATTGGCGCACAAAAATTTTGCAAGCAAACAACGCAATGATATAGCGATTATCAGACATAGGTCCTCCAATAACAATCTCTTACACGGAACTTGTATTCTTTAAGACATGTGTGAAAGATAGTATGAAAAACAAAAAAGAAAGACAACAAAGTGATGATCAAGTTTGCGATTACATATATTGGTTATGTACATACATGCGAAGTATATCAAATTTATAAAAAAGGTTATGCATTAGAACGTACAAGTTGCCAATCACACTTGTGACCCGATAACCCAACAGACCCCAGATAAGAAAAGCTTGGTCCATCCAAATAGACCAGAAATTGTTGCCTATCTTTATCAAACACTAGCTGTCACTCGCAAATTCGCTCGTGTGAAATTAAAAAAAAATAAAGGCTATGTTACTAACATAAAATATTTCTGTAACGGTGACAGAATTTTAAAATTGGCCCAGTAGTTTTTGAGTTAATTCAATACTAATAATAAAAATATAAATCTTTCTTCTTTATAATTATTAGTGCAGAAGTATAGATTTAATTAATAACATTCCCTCTTGTCAGTCGGGAAAAATGATGCTAAATTCTATGAGTAATACGAGTCCTTTATAAATACAGTATATCATATAATGTAAACAGGAGCTGGTACTTAATAAAATTAATGAAAATACATTGCGAACACTTATGAGGGAACCAATTAAGCAAATGAAAGCACCAACTCAGCGACCGGCTAAATTGGATCGTGCGCGGTGAATTAACTCCGTAAATAGATATAAAACAGTCGGTTAACGACATTATAAATATACAGACCTTGGATATAATGTCCTCCATAGCAACGTTGGGAAACAGATCATCAAACGCCGCAGCTAACGCGTGAATAGCATTAATAACTCCATCTGGTGACCCTTCCTCGCCTAAAACAAAGGTAAAAATTACTTTAGGACTAGATAAGATTATTATAATCCGAGCATAAATATGAACGACATTTTCAATTACGGTTTTTCTCAGTTCTCAGTTTATTAATCATTATATGTCGGATTTAAGACATAGTTCAAAATAGGTTAGACTTTAAATTAGGTGAACCCACTTTTGGTCCGGAGCTAACTCGCCTACTTAAGATCTAATACACCTTATTTAAAAGATAATAGTGATTGATATCTCCCTGTATGTAGGCTAAGATGAAATCCTCCTAATGATAATATCTCTACACGCGTCTACAGTATCCACTATATTACGATTTTATTAACTTGGAAGTATAGTATATTAGATGTTCTGGCTTCGCACGGGCTAATGCTGACAAGAAAATGTGTTTATTTACGACCTTAGTGTAGAAACCCTATAAAATTATCAGTATTCCTTTACCACATTATACATTTAAACCTTTATCTTGACTCATTCTATCAATTAAAGAAAATGCATCAAGATCCAATCTGAACATAGGGACAGACAGACAGAGGGAAGCGTCTTTGTTCTATATGTATTATGCATACCTTCAACCGTTGAAAACCTAAATATAACAATTGGGCTTATATACAAAATTTTTACGAATATGTATTTTTAACGTACCGATTCGTAACAATAGTCTGCGTCAGCTTTTCATTCTTTTGTATCGGATATGCAACATTCAGATTCACAAAGCTAGTAATATCGATTACTTTTTTTGGTTATCTTTGCCCTCGACACTTAGATATATAAAAATTCATTAACTCCTCTTAATTTACTGACAATTTATGGTTAGTAACATTATGCCATAACACACATAAAAAATGGAAAAACAAACCATACAGACGAATTAAGTGCTTCCTTCTTTTGGGAAGTCGGTCAAAATGTATATAAAATGCCTTCCACAGTTTCCATCAATATTATTTGTTTCGCCACAGAAAGAATTTATCATTAAAAAATTGTATGACTAAGTACAACTCCAATTGAAATACAACATAACGAATGTCTAAAGTCATAGTTTAGGCGCGCTAGTAATTACATACGTGTTTTGAGCTACAATTAGAGACTTTATTGACATCCTGCGGGCGTCCAATGGTCGTTGATAGAAAGAATCAAGTGGTTATTCATGGAGGACAAACGACAATAAAACTTAACCTTAAATAGAATGACTCACATAACATAATAACATTCAATTCAACAAATTTTTATCCGTCCAACGTACATAAATAATTCCAATGTTATCCTCGTCATTATAGTCCTATAGTTTTTTTATTTAAATTCAGGAATTTAAACCTGAATATACAATATTAATTCGAATTCAGATAAGTTCGTAAACTTCAGACGAATTCGAATACGAAAAGGCTGTTATAATCATAACATTGAAACAACCTAAATAGACCTAAAAGCGACAGGTTTCCCCACACACAAATTTGAAAGCCTACTTCGACGTTGCTTGGAAGGACATGCGGAATTTACTTAAATACTAATAAATTACGTTAGACTTAACATAGTTTGTATAATTAAACGAGCGAACAGATATTAAAAAGTATTTAGCAGAGAACGCTCATTAAAATATGAGAGATGAAAAGTTAACTTTTAACTAAGGGGTTGTATTGCAACGATGCAGACGTTGCCTCGCCATCACTTTCGAGTACCGGCGTAGACATTTCACTGCTTTTGATCTTGACGATAGCCACCTTTTTGCAAACCTACGTAATTATTACTTAAAGAAATACAAGCAAACAAAATTAAACCTTATCCCAAGTAGCGACAGTTTATATTGCATAACATCGTGGCATGATTAATATAGTGACTCCACTTAATCTAGGCTAGCTTCGCCAGCAAAGAGAAAATACATCTATATAAAAAGTTCTGCTTTGAAGTAGCCTATGTATATTTTAACTTTATAACTACCGTTATATTAACGGTTAACGTAGTTGCCCGTCAGTTAATTCTCCACCTATTTTTATTGACTTTTAACAAAATACTTTTTTTGCTACTATAAATTAGGTATAAACGATTTCTACCGATTTACTTGCTTTTTTATGTTTAGTTTACAACAAAGATCTATTTTGAAATACAAAGGTACAATATAATTTTTGGCCGTTGTCACAAAACTTGGCACGAGCGGAGCGACGATCTCGCGACGACTCAATTTACATAGACATTAAAATAATTTGTGCTTGCGAATTATAGATTAGCTTTCGCACGCAATACCGTCAGATTTTGCTATACGTCTATGCCCAATTTGATTGAGATCCTAGTTTAGACTACAAACTAACAAATATTGTTCTAACTAATCTTTCGGATTTATATTATGAGTAAGATAAATTACCATAATTACAATCTCAATAGTTCATAAAACCAAGAATAATGAAAACCTGCTTAATTTTTGTGTCATTGTCACTGCCAACACAAGCTATTGTAAGAATTGAACAAGTACTCACCAATGAGAATTGAGACGGGTTTGTGTTCATGAATTAACGTAATTGATAGATGATTAGCTTTTTTACTCTCCAACGCCTCTATTTCCATCAAGTGAAATCCATTGTCAACCTATTAAATAAAAATAATTATAATTAAAAAAAACTTAACAATGCAAAGTATTAACTATTAACAATATAAAGCAGTGCAAATAAAGTATTATTATTATTACGCACTAGCTGTTGTTCACGACTTCGCCTGTGTTAAATTAAAAAAAAAATCCTATATTACTCTGTGATAACATAGCTTTTTTATGGTGCAAAAATGTTCTAAAGTCATTACTCTTTATAATATTATTAAGGGTTTCAAAATTAAACATCAAAGTATGTTGGATAGTTTTTGTCAAGCAATATTTAACATCTGAGTAATCCCATAACTTAGTAATATATTAATAAAATACCCAGAAATAACTTTAAATTACCATTTGTATTAATTATAAATAGAATGTATACCTATGTAACAATATACATTTCCTATATTTATTTCCTACAGTATGTATATTATATAGGATATATATTTGCTGAACAGACTTGAAAGATTTACATGGCAAAGCTAACTACACAAAGAAATACAACAATGAAAATTATTTACCCTTGTTGGAACTTTTGTTGTTGTGATAAAAATCCTAAATGCAGTCACAACCTGAAAACATTATTAAAATATAACAAAATTTACAAGAATATGTAATCAATTACTTTTTACATTTATTTGATGAATGTAACAGTACAAGACATTTTACATTGAAATATTTTTTCAAAATGATTTGTTAAAAAACAAAATAATTAGTAACAAATGTGAATATTAATTTAGATTGAGGAAAATAAATTAAATAAGGGAACAACTGTATATATATATAGTGCTTGTGTTTTATAAGTATTTTTTGTTTTTATTATTCACTTTATTTATGTAATTAAAAGCAACATGTTGGTTATGTACTTAATGTTCAACAATTCATTATTTACCAAACAACTTATTACTACTATTGTATTATTGTGCTATTAATAGTATATTATCATGGTAGACATTCCCATAAAAATGTATTTTTTTAGAAGATGATTTGATAACATGAAAGTTTTTTGTAGTCTTCAACAGTGTAAGATTATTTACGCCTCTAACAGGTAGATGTATTTGTACTTTATAATTATCAGACACATAATTTCATTATATTTAAAATAGATGATAGGTATGTTTAATATGTTGTATATACGAAATATGCTAATGCAAAAAACCAAACATGTTCATAGATCCCATCTAGTTGAAACAACAACTGCCCACTATCAATTGTTATCACAAAAGCATTCTAATGGGTGTTTCTGTTACAACACACACAGGTTTATATTACACAGATTATGTGACACACCTATGTGACTCATATCACATTGTCCAGACTTTTGTTGCAATCTGCCGAGACTTGGAATGTAAATGTAATCTAATGGAAATACATTATTTACACACAATGATTGTAATCAATTCAAGTTCTTATACTTATTTTAAATTATGTTAAAACATAAATATGAAAAGATTCATTGAGTGAATATTTACAATTACATTAAATTCTATTAGTAATTTTTAATGATCTTTGTTTTAATTTCGTTTCTATGAGAATTAAAATTTAAAGCATAATTTACATCATAATACTTACAAGGACCCTGTTATCCACCTTGTCACCTCTTGATTCCATACGAATTAAGGATTTATAGAGTATTTTTACATTTTTCCCCAAAACATTACTTATGCTGTCTACAAAATAAAAAATATACATATTAGAATTTATGGATTCATGATGGAAATACTAATAAAAGGCAATTATTTTAGTCTTTTTTTACTGATGTTAAATACTTACCGCTTAATTCCGTAGTTATTTGTGATTTTGTTGACATTTTTGTAATTTTCTTTAATGTCATTACTTCAATAAAATTTAAGAAGTATCAATAAATACTGTATCCATATTCACCACACCATCACACGTTTAATTAAATTAAGAATACATTATCATATCACAGAAATGAATAGAAACTGACCAATTATTTAATAAATAAAAAAACATATCCATTATTGACTAAAATTCACCATAACACTTCAATTTCAATCACTTGATCCATCCACAGCACCACACCAAACAGTATATAGAGATATAGAGCTAAAGAGACAATAGCTCCAGTGGACCATAGACGTACTGACATTGATGTAAAAGATAGGCTACGGATATTAGTATTTTGTGCCTATTTGGCTTGCGCTGATGGTGACGGTCGTAAAAATTAAGAATTCGAACCAACTACAATCATAACATAATCGTAATAAGTCTAAACTTAGCAAAAGCTATATTTTTGAATCATCGATTTATCCAGCAATTTCTATAGAAAAAATGGCAATGTTCAGTGCCAAAATACATAGCAAAGGAAAAAGGCATGACTATGACAGCCAATTAAATTAATCACAGGATACAAGCGTATTTTATTTAATATTCATAAATTACTAACTGGATCTCTCTACATCCCGGGAACGGGAACATAACCAAACACAACATTAAGAAAGTTATTACTTCTTACCAATAAATCAAACTCAATAAAACAGTTGTGTTTGTGTTCCACGTCCAGTTTCCATTTATTTTATTCAGCACTTTTTGAAACATTCATACATTTCAGTATGTTACGAAGTACTCTGCGATTCGGAAAGTGGCAATGGTGGCAACTGGCAACATTGTTTAAAAATTTGATCTTATTTTGAAAGATTGAACTTCTATTCTGAGATTTTGTTTGTGTATAAAATACATATATCTAATATGGTTATCTACCTCTAATATTTCCTTGAAGATGAACAAAAACTATGAACGATGCACATATTGCAACCGACGGAAATGGCTTACATCTGGTTGTCTCCGAAAGTGGTTGAAACCAATGGAATGTAAACATTTTCAACGAAGCATCGACAGTAAGAGGGATTTTAATAATACAGATATAGTGAATTGCGTGGTTCTTCCAGATTGCAAAACAAGTTTGAATACAAATAAATTCGTAAAGTTTTGGAAAAACAAATTTTTTATGACGGGTAGCGTCAGGTCATTGCAAAGATACTTTAGCAATAAGAACAATGGTGGTGAATATATTTGTAGTTTTAACAAAACTTCTGACCCATCCACTTCAACTGACAAGCGAACAGTATTTAATCCAAGTTTTGATACCAAAAAAGATAGTAGCTCTGACAAAATTACAATAAAATGTCAACATTCAGAGGGTCATTCAGTTCTTAGAGGACACCATCAACATGCATCTATGGAGACTTGTGCAATATATTGTCAGCTATCTAAGTAAGTATTTATGTATTAAAAAAATGTATATGTAAATATAATTGCCAAAATTGTTAAGTGAATACATTATTGGACATCTTAGAACTTCTAAAATTTACTTAAAAGTTATTATTTGGTAACTGTATTGATTGTTGTTTTCAGGCATGGCTGGTATTGGGGTGGAATCACTTCCAGTGAAGCGGAGGAGCTGTTAGCTGGTCAGCATGATAATGTATTCCTTGTAAGAGATTCCTATGACTCAAGACATATATTATGTGTATCATTTCGATGTGTCGGACGAACTCTACATGCTCGCCTGCGACATGCCAATGGTCTATTTTCATTGAACAATGAAACATTTGTCCCAGCTAATAGAATATCAGAACATTGTGCTACAGTGGATGTTAAGTCCAATTTGTTTGAAATGCCTGTTAAATTGGCAAGACCTTTAAACAGGTGAATATCCATTCTGTATTAATGACTATTTTCTTCCTATACCTATCCACCACCACCCATGGCTTCACCGACCCTCAGGATGTACGGACTGTTCGCAGGAGGGCGCACACAATGAACATGGACATGACTATTTACTTATTTTAATGTGTCAATCAATGATCTTTATAATTGGAAGGAGGGAAAAGCTGTCATGTCATGCAAATCTATTTGTAGAGATGAGTGGCCTGAGAAAGAAATAACGAGGGGATTAAATAAAAAATACACCATAATCATCTTTTCTTGATTCATGATATAGAGAAAAGCAGTGTCTTTGTTTCACATGTTGATTCAATTATTTTTTTCAGATTTGCAAGGCTAGACTCCTTACAAATGATCTGCAGGTTTGTAATACGACAGACAGTTGATACAAATGTTTGGCATGAGTTACCATTACCACCAAATCTTATTACATATGTGTCTTCTGGAAGTGATTATATTGTTCAAACATAGTACTTGAAAATTGTGCCTTATACTGTCCTTTTGTACTGTAAGTCTATTTACCTAAATAAAGAACATATCTGTATTGTTTATAAAAGCTATACAAATATATTTTAATAATTAATGTAAAAACCATGTACTGTGATTCATGTTATATTGTTTCTAATTTTTAAATATCAAAATAAAATAATACATAAATGAAATTCAAAACTGTCATTTATTTAACAAAAATAAGAGAAAACTGTCATTGTTGTTTGCTGTTAGAATTGCTATTTATATATTACTTCAGTGTATTCAATCCCAGCATATTCTTCGCCTGAAAATGTAATTAACAAATGTGATAACAAAAATGTAATAATCAATTACTATGGTTTAAAATACATATCAGTTTAGGCACATAGGTTGACTTACTGTGACAAAAGCCGCAGTCAGTGTTTGTGGGGCAACAGAGACAGGGTTCATGTTCAGTGCAGTTTGAATCAATTCAGCATCACTAATCCTTGATTTGACAAAGTTTCTTGTTCCGGTGGACTCTTGACTGTTATCCGTCAGATAGAACAGTTCTGACGCTTTGTATATTCCCGCTAGTCCCACTCTTCTAATGTACCAGTTGAACTAAAAACAATAACAACTTGGGAAATTTTTTAAAACATTTTTTAAGTGACATGTAGAGTATTTAGGATATTGAAAAACTATATAGATACATTTTTAGTAAAGTCCATAAATCTTGCAGCATTGATAATTTTACATGATTCAGAGACTTACATCTACACTCCGGTCTCCTGAATGATAGCAAATATCATCAACAAGTGAAAGTAATGTTGCTAAAGAATTTGGAACATTATTAGGCAGAGCTTGTATTGCCATTGCCTTTGGCCAAGTAGCCCTAAAACAAATAATCAATGTTACAATTTCTGTTAAAAGTTCATTTCTATGAAACATGTATAAAAACTTACTTATATGGTTGGATCATTAAAAGTCTTGTCATTATTGCATTTTCAATCTGCTGTGCTGGTACTTTCAAATTCTTCAAATCTTCTTTAGGCCACTGGTCAGAAGAGATGAGTTAGAAAATCAAATAAGTCATATAAAAAATGTCATATTAGCAATCTACTTACAGATTTCATTTGTTCCACTAACTCTTCATTACATTTAACATTAAAAAAATGTATAAGATCTCCACCACCATTAGGAAATAGGCCATGTGTTATGCCAGGGTAGCCTGCAGCTTCTGCACCATGACTCAATGATTCCACAGACCATCCAAATTTAGGTACAAACTCTAGAGCCTTCGATAATATACTATCTTTAACATTTTGTTCATACTGTTGTTCATCTTGTTCAGGTGGGAATGTAGGTACTATATCTCCTTTTTGAATTTCACTTTTTTGACAATAGTTTCTAATAATACTTTGATGATTATTAATTGATACTGTCGTGAGAGGCAGCATTGCTCTGCTGCTTTTTCTCAAAGCTGTTAAAGAAAAAGTCTTATAAATCTTGTGATATCAAATTGATAGCTAAGTGATTAAGAAAAAAAACAATTTACATTTGATATATTTTATTATGAGTAATCATGTATTTTTTTAACATACATTTACACTTGTTTTAGAAATATTTATACACTCAGATAATCTGGCTACAAGACCCTCAATCAAATGAAAAGCATTAAGTGCTGAATTCAATATTTCCCTTTTGTTTTCTATGGGTATATTATCCAAAGTGTTCCCACCAACATTTATAGATATTTCAACTCCTTGTTGTTTGGAATTCTTATTTTCAATTTCACTTAATTTCTGTTCATAATGTGCCTTGGATAAATTTAAACCAGTCCTTAAATTTTCTAGGTAATCCATCTCAATATAGGACAAATTGTTCTTAATACCACTTTGATTTGAAGTATCCTTTAAAATGAGATATCTTAAAAAGTTTAAGGCAGTTATTATTTGGTCAGCTAATTCTACTAAGTCAGATTGTGCTCCATGAGGCAGATGGCAGATCTTCCTAACCATGTACATTAGCTGATCACCAGTGAAACATTCATCTAAAACAGGACTTTTGAATGCTTCATTAATTGAATTCTTGTATAATGTTATTGCATAACCAATCATTCCAGAATGGTTTGCAATTTCAAGTACATATTTTATAAGCAAACATCTACCTTTGTATTGAAATTTATTTACATGTATACTTATCAAATTCACAGCTGTTTTGCGAATAACTTCATAACTAGAATATATAGCAACGTTAACTAAACCCTTTAATAAGTCAAAATGCACAGGTATTGATAAAACATCTTGGGCAACAATACTAGGTAACCGATTTAAAAGTTCTTTACATAATGACATCGCTTTACTTAGAGGTCCATACTCTGTGTTACAAAGTAGGCTATTTACAGCAAGAAGAGTAGTATTAACAATATATTCAATACTGTAAACTTGTGGAATTGCAGTCTCTACAATGTTAAAATGACCAGAAAAAACAACATAAAACAACCCAGCAAGTGAAGTCATATTGATTTTATCTTTATTTTCATAAGCTGATAACTCTTCTGAATCTTCATTTCTTGATGCTTTCCTTCCTTTACTACATTCTTCAATGTACATTAAAAACTTAATGACATTTTTTTCCAATAAACATATATCATTTATTATAGTTGAACATGTCTGCCTCGCCTCACTTTGTGCATTTGAATCAGGATCCAAATCAATGTAAATGAGAGGTTTACCCAAGAGACTGACAAGAAAAGCACATATTATTTGCTTAACTTGTATGTTACCATCTTCATTATTCATCTCTGCAATAAAAGGTTTATAAAATGGTGGAACCATCGCATACACTTTCACAATTCTTCTGATGTTATTATCACAATCCATTAACAAGCGTTCTTTCTGTTCTAAATAGTATTCTGGGGTAGGAATTGTTTCAATGTAAGTTGAAATAGAATTGAGACACCATTCTAATGACCGTCCTCGCTTTACTTTCAATCTTTCTAGAAGTTGTTGCAATGGCATTAAAATAATACTAAATTGAGCATCATTCTTGGCCTCTTCCAACTGTTCAATAAATTCCAACAGTGCCTCTTCTGGTGTTGCTTTTTCAACTATAAGGCTTAGTAGTTGTTCACATGCTCCTTGCAATGAAGGCTTCAAGATGATTGTATCATCTTGCACCTTTTTTACTATTATTGATATCAGATCCCAACAGTTTTCTTTAAAACTCCGTGCAAATTTCTCATTATTTGGTACAGCCAAGGCTTCTTTATATTTTCCAGAATCCAGCAATGATGATATCTCATCAACTACATCATTATTTTCCATATTTAATAGTGGTCAGAGTCAATACTATCCAATGAACTCTGAAATTAATTTCCTCAATTGTAGATTGTTCATATTAAATCATTGCATATTAGTCATAAATTTTACTTCCATGTCCCACTGACAAAGCTCTATTTTAATCATATCAATATGCAAGCACTATAATTTTCTTTAAATTTGTTTTGAGGGCCTGTACCTGATTAAGAATTACATGAAAACATGCAAATTTTAAAATCAATAAAATATTTTTTACTTACATAAAATATAATGATTCATACAAGCTATAATATATGGTATAAGTTAATAAACAGAACATCATAAGTCTATTTTCTATACTATAAGCAAGCATCAACTGTAACTACAAATACATTGACGAGATAATCATAAGAACGCCACACATAATTACTATTGAAATCGATACTTTATTATTTTTTACTTTGGTATATTAAATAATATGATTTTAGTACCACGGAACATGGAAGTACAATAAATTACATTAAAAATAAAATAAGTTTTTTACTTACAACAAAAAATTCTTTGCAGTTTGTTCATGGCGTAATTATATGAGACGAGTATGTACACGGATAGAATGGCTGCTTTCTTCCTTAGATTTTATAAATAAATTCTTTGAAAGCATAAAAAAATAGAAAAATCGGAGCAAAAGTATGGTTCCGGTCGAATCTCAGAATTTCAGTGACGTTTGTGTGACATTGACAGTTTTTATTTTAAATTTACGACCACAGATATAATATCCCATTGATCTTTGTCTTAAATTCTCGAAACCAGGCCGTAAAATCTCCAAATATGTTCTATTGTGTACAGATGTTTTTAACACTAACAGTTAACAGTTGACAATGTCAACATGACAATGTTTATGACACTTAATCAAACAAGTTTTCATTTAAAACTTGTATTTAATGCGTTTCCGAGATTTATTTAATATCGTAAATGAAACAAAAACTATAAAATAATGGCGACGAAGCAGAAAAATATTTTTACCCGAAGTAAACCTCTAATTAATATTTACAGTGGTTTAGACGAGGAGGGGAAAAAGGTAAGTTCAGCTAGTTTTGATTTATTTTATGTTTTAATTGTACTAATACATTGTTAATTTAGGTTGAAGTTCGTGAAGATGCAGAACAAATAGTGAAATGGCACGAAATATGCGATGCGCTGGTCGCTGCCGGGTATTATCGAGCGCAACTGCAGGGACTTTCTGCATTCGATAAAATTGTGGGAGGTCTATCATGGTGTATTGAACTATGTGACATTGATGTTGATATTAGTCTTTTATTTGAAGAGAATCTGACAATCGGTAAAAAAATGTAAGTTATATGTTTACACTTTCATAATTAATTTAGTTGTATTAACAGTTTTTAATGTTGTTACTGGTATAAGTTTTATAGAACATTTCAATGTCATGTACATTTATAGCTATGATCTACAATCTACAGGCAATAGTTAACTTGGAAAAACCAATAACCCAACTGAGTTGTAAGGGAAAACATACATTTTCTTCCTATATATAAAATCTTTATGTTTATAAATATTTAATCACCAAGGCTTAAATTGCATTTGTTTTTTATTTTAGTGCTTTGACTGAAAAGATTGTTAAAATTCTGCCAACCATGAAGTGTCCTTATATAATAGAGCCTCATCAGATACAAGGTTTAGATTTTATAAACATTTATCCTCTGATACAATGGCTTATTAAATATTCAAGTGAATTTAGAGAAGTGAAGGAAGATGAGCTAAGGAAGTTTGCTGTAATGCAATATGACAAGGATCACATATTTGAATCTGACAGAGCTTACTATTTACAAAAGGAAAAACTTTTAAGGAACCTTTCTATAGTACAGGTGAATATATAAATTTATATCCTTTAAATTATATATTCATCATCATCATCACCAGCTCACTATACGTCCCCACCGAGGGGCTCGGAGCCTACCCTAAAGTTAGGGTGACTAGGCCATAGTCAACCATGCTGGCCAAGTGCGGGTTGGTTGACTTCACACATATCTTTGAATTTCTTCACCGATATGTGCAGGTTGCATCACGATGTTTTCCTTCACCGTAAGAACGTCGGGTAAATTATGTACATATGAAAATTCGAAAAAATCGAAAATCACATTGGTACATGGCGGCGGGATTCCAACCCAAGACTTGTAGATTACAAGTCAAGTGCTCAAGCCACTGAGCCACCGACGCTCAATTATATATTACCTTTGCTAATTTAACCTCAGTGTTCTCGCCGCTCGTTTGCCCCCTTTTATTGTAAAAAAAAAACAAAAACTGTACCAGAAGTATTTACATGTTTGATAACTAATTAACTTTTATGTCACTACTCTCAAATAGGTTTTTTTTTTAGTTTTATTATATGTTAATTTTCTTCAATCACTTTGCAGGACTTGTACAAACCATGTAGAGTTAGAAAGAGGAAAGGTGGGTTTCCTACAAATGAGCTGGAACAAGTGAATGCAGTTTTGTCAGAATATGATCAGAGAATGTTAATGCATGTAACTAACAATCAGGATGATTCCAAAAGAGATGAAGGCCTTGATTTCTTAGTAAGTACATCATTTTTATAATTTCAATTTTTACTAATGTGTAGGTCTGGGAAGAGATGGATGAATGTTCTTGTCCCTAAATGGGACAAGAACAGGCGATGATAGTACAAAGTCCTTGAAAACACTAGAAACATGTTAATTCTAAAAGTGAAGTTACATTTTGTAGCAACAACTTTATTGTACTCTTTTTGCAGTATGATTATGAGAAGACTTTGGCTGATCCATCAGAGGTTACAACTGAGGTATGGTATTAAAATAAATCTCTCTAACTCCATTGCCTTAACTGTAATTGTCTTTGCAAAACAGAAAGCAGTATTTTTCTATATATCAGTTTCGGTCATAAATATGTATCATTTATATTACTAATCTTGGGCAAAAGTAAAGTGAATAAACGCATCTAAGAGCCTTTTTTCGATTAACACACACATATATAAGTAATATATTAATTCTTTGAGCGCATGCACACATTTGACTAAATAGCACAACTGTAGTCTTACTTTGAATCTTTTTAAGCTTGAATTGTCTGTGAAACAATCGACAATGGCACAACAGTTGCGCGGTAGTTTAGTCAAAGGTGTGCGCCCGCTCTTATATTAAGTTTCATTTATCTAAAAAATGTATTACAGACTGATAGAAATTTGAAAATTGAAGAAAGTGATCATGTATCTGCAGATACAAAGATTCACTACGTAGTTTTACATTCCGAATTAACCGGAGACATTCCTAAAGAACTAGAAGAGAGTGAGAAAATTAAATATTCACAAGATATTACAACATTAACGGACAGTATCGACAAAATGGAGAAAGAAGTCGAAACTATAAAAAAGAAACATGAACAAAGAATGCAAGATGCGAAGCAACAATACACAAAAACATTATCGAAGTTAAAGAAAATTACACAAAATTTAATGAAATCTGACACTTATAGGTATGCAAGGGAAAAGTTTATAATATAAATATTATGTAAATACAACTTATATTTACCTCTAGCTAAAACATGCTTTTGATACTATTTTTCCAAACACTACAATAAGTAAAATGTTTTAACTTTTATTTCAGTGATAAAAATGTGAAAGAGTTCTATGGATCTCTGAAGGATCTTGCCAAGGAAAGGAATGAATTATTAAAAATAATACAACATAGAGATATGCAGCACAAACAATTAGAAGAAGAGTTAAGGTAAAATTTAGTATAATTAGAAACAGGCATATGTGTCAAAGATTATTAGAATTACAGAGGTGTCAAATAAACATCAATATTCTTTGCCTAGTTGATATAAATTATTAATGTTTTAAGTTAAAAAATTATTTTATTTCATAATCTTTTTTTAGGAAAGCGAAGGATCCTAAAGCAGAAGTTGAAGAACAGCCTTTAACGCCGGCTGAATTAAAAGAATTTCATGAAAGGGAAGGGAAATTAAAAAGTTTTATAGCCAGCACCCGATTAGAGCTCGGGAAGTTGAATAGACAAATGCTGAGGTACACGGTGGCTATTGATGAAATACCGGGCACGGCCGAGTTGTTACAGTACGAAAAAAGATTTGTGGAACTTTATAATCAAGGTAGGTGACATCATTTAATTATTTTTACATGATGTAAGATATAAGTATTTCCATTTTTTGTATAATTTTAATTCATACTTTCATCAGTCTCAATTCAAGACTATAAGTTAATTATGTCAATATTTGCTGGTTTTATATATTTTTTAGTAATTTGAAATTATTAATTAAATTTTCACATTTTGTTTATTACAGTTGCATCGAAGCATAAAGAAACTAAACAGTATTTTATATTTTACAACACCCTGTATGAGGTTAAACTTTATACATCAAAGGAATTGAGTTTACTCAATTCTATATTGGACAATTATGAAGAGTAAGTTTATTATGTTATCCTAAAATATTCACTGGTAAAATACTTCAAAAATGTCATCATTCATATAGAAAACCTAAGTTAGCAATATATAACCTACTATTATTTGCCTTCGAATCCATCTGCGAGAAAAAAAATAGTTTGTCTATACCAAATTCTATCAAGATCCATTCTGCCAAATACCTAAATAGTTTGGTACTTTCTAACATCCATCCATGTAAACTTTTTCATTTATAATGTTACTAATATTTACTATTCCTATAGGGCGATGTCATCTGCGAGAAAAAGGGAAGAATTTATGACGCAATTTGAATCGATAGTCGATTGGGTGAATCAAACTGTGAAGAAAGTTGAGGAGAAATTTAACAGTGAAAAGGCTCGGAAAACTATATTACATGATGAGTACACCAGACTTATAGATATACAAAGACAGTATGCTGCTGCATTAAAGAAACTGGCAGCGGAGAGACAAAAGATTTCCAGAGTCTAAATAACTATTATTGTCTCTGTTTAATTCAATGTGAATGAAAGTGATAGCAATATCGTAGTTATTCAGCTTTTAAAATAAGGGAAACTCGCTGATTTAACCACATCAAGATAAGTGTAAAACTATTTAATATAAATTTTATTATAAATGTCCATTTTGGTATTCCTGGTCGGTAATCAGTCTACCTCAGTGACATTTTATTCGGTCACATATTTAAGTACTTTTTCAAGTATTATAAGCATTTTTAAGCGATTTTTCCATACTAGTTATTAGTGACAGGTGTATTTAGAAGTGTGACGAACTAGAATCTAGAATTGTGGTAATTAAAAGCTAAGTATATGTTGTTTTGGCTTTTTACGTATAATTTATTTCAGATTTTGTAAAATTTTTGCTTAATAAAATTACCTTGAGTGTTACACATTTATTAAAAAAAAAATTATAGTCTTATGATGAATATAGAAATCCCTGACTGAGGTAGCGCCCTTCGCCACTTTTTAATCCGCAACGAAATTTTTTCCAATTTTCTCCGCAAGATGGTGAAGGTTTTATGTTTCCGGTCAAACTATATCTTTTTTTTTAAAGAATTAATAGGCGTCAATAAGTTGTTATATACCTACTCATATTTATAAGATTGTTGAAGTGTCAGTGTGTAAATAGTGATTTACTTTGTGTTTATTAAAAAGCAATGACCGTTTATTTTGCGTTTATTTATAGTTTAATCTAGTCTATATTTACCGTAGTTGAATAGTTTTATATAACTTATAAATGCAGTTGTATCCGATGGTAATAAAATTAAGACTGATAAAATCGATTATTAGTTTTTATTAACGCACTTTTTATTGTATTACAAAACAATTCCGATACAATTTATGATATGTTTCATTTGTTAACCCTGTTTTATATCACTAAAAATGCATTTATTTAAGTAAAATTTTCACATTCGAAATTTCTAATACCAAAATACATAACTTAATATAAAGCAATTAATAATATGAAGCCTTAAATCTTTTACAGTGAGATTTAATTTAAATTTTCAAGATGACATTTAATGCTAATTCAGCTATAAGTGTACTAAATAACCGGGCGTTTTCACTGCACTAAACCTGCTCTTTATATACGATATGTTTTTATATAAACGCTTTATTACTTGAAACTTAAAGTTTCAATTTCTATAAAATATTCGTAATAACATTAACAGATCATACTGTATTCAACTGCAGTGACACCTGTAATATCGCAGTCTCTTTTTTGTCATAAGTGAGAAAGAGATAGCAACATACAAGATTAGAGTGTCACAACACTGCTATGGGAGTGCTGCTTGTGCGAGGAGTGACCGTGGCCGTGGCCGTGTGAGTTGGGGCTCGACTTCTTATACATGGTGAACGATATGAGTTCCCGATTGGCATTCGTCATAGCCATAGCGTGGGAGACCACGTCGTACCCGAACAGACCATGGAGGCGGTTCACCACCATTAGCGTCAGCCCCTTCTGGGTCACACGGACTGTTCGCTCCAAGTCTGATGATGTCGCTATCGCCATACCGAAGGACGAGTTCAATTCCTGAAAGGTAAGAGAAATACATTTTTTTATACAAGGTAAACGAAAATCTACATCATAATAGGTTTTATGGCAGTTTAATACTATGTTAAATATAAAACGTAGTTGTTATGAGATTTGTTATTCGAATTTACAAATGAAATTGCATGTTCAATACAGCAAAAATAATATAATTGCAAAGTTTACTTATTCTTATTACGGTTGTTTTGTCATGTACAATCATTTCTTTTGTTGTATGTATGTAGAATGCAATGTAATCTCAGAATATCCATACAAAACTTATTGTAATATTTGTTTATAAATATAACAAAAATAATTACCCGAACTAAAGTCGCTCGTTCATCGCTTTTTAATCCGTATACAGTTGCACCTTCATCTTTCGATAGATGTTGAGCACTGAGGCTGCCCATTATCATGATGTACGGCATTTTACTATATTAGTACAGTACACCAATTAAATACACAAATCATCTGAGTATGACAGATATCATTTTAACAATGGCGGTGTTAATGCAAGGAAGTATCGGCACGCGGTCGACTCTGCTATGCTACAGGTACTCGTATGTGAGTGAACTTTGCCAGGTAGGCAGCCGGCGGGGTGAGGGATGCGGCGCGGGGGCGGGAGGTAGGCTGTGCGTGTGTGTGTAGTGACGTGCGCCCGCGCCGCTCGTCACACGGCCTTCACGGTTCTTGAACAGCCTGCGCCTGCGCCCACGTCACTACCTAGCCTAGCGTGTTGTACATTTTAATTGCACGTGTACTTATTGTTGATTTAATATCTAGACGTTAAGATGTTCATGTTCTTATCCTTATACACATTACATAGGACTGAAGCTTCTACCCTAAATTTCTGTTATGTTAGTCAATCGTTACGCTAAAAGCTCGTATTAGAAATGAACTTTGAGTTTCCATTACTAAAACATTAACGCACACTGATAAGGTCATATGTATTGTTATATGTATTTTTTAAGCATTTGTAAAATAATAAAAAAGGTATAAACTGTCGATGATGAATGACAGTGACTGTTTGGATATCAATGTGCCATACGATTTTATGTCATATTTGAAAATTGATAATACAATTTTTTATTAAAGAAGATTCACAGGATTTTTGTTGATTCAAGTGTTTCAAGAATTTATTGCCATGAGCCATTCTATGAGCAGTCCGAAGAACATACAACTAGGTATGTTCAAAACTATTGCTTGTAGATAAATGAAAGTAAATAAGGTAAAAGAAACAATCATATCATGTCTTTCGAATGTAACTATGCCTATGATTCAGGACTGTGTGCATATCTGTACGACAGACAGATGTTTGTTAAGACGACATTAAACGATTTATTATCCCCGCAACATGGAAAATACATCTTTAATGTTCAACTGTTTATATCTATGTAAGTACTAGCTGTCGCCCGCGACTCAGCCCGCGTGGTATTAAAAAAACAAAACCAAGTAGCCTATGTGTTCTTCCAAACTATCCTCTACATGTTTGCCAAATTTCATTGAGATCCGTTCAGCAGTTTAGGCTACAAATTCTAACAAACATCCATCTAAACTTTCACATTTATAATAAGATTATGATTAGTTAGATAACCGTTGCCACTTATTCATTACAGTGGTTTTCTATTGATTGAACACCGATACAAATCAACTTGTTATCTCTCATTCTGTTTGAAGAAATAGAGAACGCTACATGTTTTAATTTTTTTTTTGTTAGTGGGTACTCACGGTAAAAGACAAGGGCAGGGCAAATATAGTTGTAATTTTGTACACGCTTTCCTGGGCTGGCAAAGAAAATCTTGTTCGATAGTGCATTTTCCATCAAGACCCTGATGTTATAATGATTGCAATCTCAGTGATATAGTTTCTTTATAAATATCTACGACATAGTGTTTCAGATTTTAAAAAAATGTATCTGTGTGGTTAGGTAGTTCGCCTCCAAATTAATACCGGTCGGAAAGTAACATTGGTATTAAAGTTATGTACTATAAAAAACGTTTGACTTGTTTACTAGAACGAAAGGATATGACATTGATCGAAATACAATTCAGGCCAGTTATTGAGTCTAAATTAATAACCAAAATTTTACATCGTAAAATAATTCGTATTGTAACGTAGAATTATCCAAGGCGTATCACAACTACTTTACAAGAGGTTCAAAGTTACCTTCGTTCCACTAACTCATACAGTTTTGTTCAGTATTCGACACGTACCAGAAAGCTCGGCTTACATTTGCCCAGGCCATAGCAGACTTGGCCACGAGATCCACTAACGTAAAGTGTCTTGACAGTGCTGGAGTACTCGGTGAGCAAATATATGATTAGTTGTAGACATTATTTAGCATTGTACCGTTTTTTTTTTACCAATGTTACTTTGGTACTATATTAGATTTGCTGCGCCCGCTGGTGTCAGACGCGTGCAGCACGGTGCGGCAATGCGCGGTGGTGGCGGCCGCGCGGCTCGCTGAACACGACGAGGTTGTGGCCCGGCAGATGCTTGACGGGGGCATACTTACCACCACGTTGGAGAACCTACATAAATTTAATGTAAACAAATTGTGTTAATTATAATATTTATCACCTTAACACGACGTAAACAGGCCTAAGTACTAATAAAGTAAATCTAAAAGCTCTACGATGATCTTCCAATACAAGTAACTTGATTTTCAGGTATACTACAAACGTTCAGCTTTATACTTAATTAGAGCAATTGCAAAGTAAGTATTATTCAATTGTGTTTTCATGTTATAAAGTGTACTTTTAGCATGCCTATTAATTTTTTTTGCACAATTTTAGACATAACGAAGAATTAGCTTCTATGATAGTCCGACTTGGGACATTAGAACATATCGTAGCATGCATGGAAGACTTCGATACACAGGTAAAGTGTGTTAACTGCATAATATACTCTTATCCCTCAGCTTTTCCGTCCAAACAATGTAGCCATAGATAGATCACAAACTGCTTTTAACTCTGATTTTTCGCATGGTAAGTTTTACCCACTATTTCTAACTTCCTTACGTTGATTGAATACCAAGGAAGTACCATTGCGTTTGTGACAATCAATTAATTAAATTAACTAATGATGTAGGTTAAAGAGAATGCGGCGTGGGCATTGGGTTACATCGGGAAGCACAGCGAGATGCTCGCTGGTAAAGTGGTCGACGCCGGCACGCTACCGCTGCTCGTGCTGGCCTTCCAAGAACCCGAAATAAGTCTTAAACAGGTACATACTTTGAAGTACAAGTCAAAATACTGCCAGAATAGAATGCACGGGAAACGACGAGAAACAAAACGTTGAACGCTGTTATTGAGAAAATTCAACACTGGGTGTTATCTTACGGGTGTTGTTTTCTTTTTTATATTTAAAGACATAAAAACGGATTAGTATTTAAAAGCATGCGATGGTAAAAAAGATAAATTATGTCACTGTATCTTTTTCATGTGTGGGTTATTGTAATTCTGCTATGTAGATCACAGCAGGCGCTCTGGTGGACTTGGCGAAGCACAAGCCCGAAGCCGTGGTGGACGCGGGATCCATCTGTCACCTGGTACGCGGTCTTGATAACCAAGATCCAAAATTAAAGGTACATTTACAATATGTTACTTTTTACATTTATGCATACTTGGTTTAGTTTAATTAAATTGAATAATATTTTTTTTCCTTAGTGGTTACCGCGATAAGTGTAGTTTGTTTCAATGTGCATAAACCCACCATATAGGCTGTGGCTCTCGAATCAAAGTAGTGTACTTTTGTAGCATTGTTGGATGTAAGTCATGAAGACGCACAATATTATGAGAATTAGTAGCGTAGTATCTTACTAATAATATAAATGCGAAAGCTTAGATGGATGGATGTTTGTTACAATTTGTAGCCTAAACGGCTGAATAGATCTTAATAAATGACACAGGGAGAGTATAGTCGGGAAGAATACATAGGCTGGTTTACTTTTGTATTTTACTAATACCTTGCGGACGGAGTCGCGGGCGAGAAGTAGTATTGTATAAGCAAGCGGGGCGGGGTGCGCAGCGTAGCACGCTGTGCGCGCTGAGCGCGGTGGCGAGCGCGCGCGTGGAGCTGGCGGAGGCGGCGGTGGCGGGCGGCGCGCTGCCGCCGGCGCTGCTGCACGCCGCGCACCACGCCGCGCCCGTGCGCCGCGCCGCCGCCTGCCTGCTGCGCGACATCGTGCGACACTCCATCGATGTTAGACATCACCAAATACTATACTATCATCCTAATCGATAGTTTGAACGACACTTAGGTAGTCAAATTAGTGACCTTTGAACAATTTTACTTCTTACCTTTTAATCCTAGAATGATAAAGGGACAATTAACGGTTTACTTGATAAGAAACCACTCGGTTATAAAGACTTCTTTATATCCAGTAAATATGCTACATATATAATTTTTTTTAAAGAACAAATATCCTAAGAAATGTGCAATAAAGGGATTCCTCGAAACATATAACAAGAATGCATATAAGTCGAAACGGTGCTAGCAAAAGTCATAAGGAGAGAAGGGAATAAGCTTTAGTCCTGTTTAATAAAATAATTTTGTATGTGTTAGTTGGCCCAGTTGGTGGTGAACACAGGCGGCTGCGGGCCGCTGGTGGAGCTGCTGTCGGAGAGCGGCGGCGGCGCGCGCGTGCCCGCCTGCATGGCGCTCGGCTTCATCGCGGGGCAGTCTGACCAACTCGCTATGGCTGTTATCGAAGCTAAGGTAAACTACGCTACTTTACTAACAATGGAGACAAAAAGTTGAGTTTAAGAATACTGTGTTGAGGTTTCAAACATGTAATTTTAACTTCTCAGTTGGTTTGCACATCTTTCATAATAATAATCTTACTTCTTACTAATGTTATAAATGCGAAAGTTTAGATGGATAGATTTATAGCCTAAATGGCTGAATGGATTTCGATGAAATTTGGCATGAAGGTAGAGGATAGTCTGGAAGAACACATAGGCTACTTATTTTTTTCTTAATACCACGCGAATGGAGTCGCGAGCGAAAGCTAGTCTTTCATAAATATGCTTGCAGACGCAATATGAATTTATTTGTCCAGGCGATTCCAGCTTTAGTGGAAATTTTACAAAATAATGAGGCAGAGGAGGCTGAAGTGTGTGCGGCCGCGTGGACGCTGGGTCACATCGCTAAACACTCCCCGCAACATAGTCTAGCAGTTGCTGTGGCAAATGCATTCCCGAGATTATTGCAGGTGATAATCATTGGTTAATATTTTTAAATTATTTGTATGAATGTACCCTGTAGGCAAAAACTACTTAGATTTGTTAAACAGTCACTAAGTGGTTGCTTAAGTAATTATTTACAGACTGCAGTTAACATGTGATGTTATTTATTGTATCCAAAAGTTCCAAGCCTAAGCAAAGGTATTATATAAAATAGTTAATATTCATTGCATATTTTTATAGCTCTATACAAATCCAAAGTCGTCAGGGGAGGTGCGTGCACGAGCTTTGTGTTGCCTAAAACAGGCACTGCAGTGCTGCCTGCACAGACCTGCACTGGAGCCTTTACTGCACGCCGCACCTGCTTGTGTTCTCAAATATGTACTCGCACAGTATGCTAAGGTACTGTTCTATTTATATATTCTATTATTATTATAGTAATTTTGTTTGCTGCTGTAATAGTTGCAAAACAGGGGATTTTGAAAAAAGTCATATAAAGACTAGGTACATATATTTATCACAGGGTTTAAATAGTATTATTATTATTGCAGAAGACTGTGTAATATTAATAAACAGGTCCATCATCAAGGTTGTCATCTTCTTCATCATAATCTTCTCCATTGTCAAAGTAATTGTTAGCGTAATCTGTGCCTTCATCAATTTCATATTCCTGCTCCTCTTCATCCTCTAAATCTTCATCATCTTCATTCTCATTCTCCTTCTTCACAGTATCTTCGTCCTTATTTTCTGTCCCTTCATCGTTTTCATCCAGAGTTTCCTTCTTTTCGAGAGTTTGAAGTTTTTTACTCAATACATTCGCATCGTCCAGTTTACGCTTTCGAGCTATACTTCGAACTCTGTTTGCTTGAGGTCGTAGTTCCGCCGGCATGTTTGCGCAAACACAATCCAATACTTTACCCCGCTTAGCGTCCAGTGCCAATTGTTTATATTTATCCGAATAACGTTCTATGCCATCGGTTCGTGTGTTCGGTTTAACATAAGCCGGTGACTCGTGTAAATACTCTATAAATTGATCCTTAACAATGACCATATAATCAGTCGCAGCATCACAGTTCAGTGGCAAAGGTTTCGCTTCAAGTTTTGGAAATAACGGTGGCGGAGCGAGAGTTGTGGCAGTATTTTCACCTCGTGTAATGCCAAAAGATTGAAGTTGTTCATGTGTCAATGACAATCCACCTCCTCGTCCTCGGCCTCTGCTACCCATTATATTATAGTTTAATAAACAATTCAGTTGATAAGTATAAAACCGATGTTCAAAGTTGCAGTTTTAGGTTATTCTTCTGTTTTGGTTTTGTGTTCACTTTTTGAACTTTCAAATGATGACATTGACATCAGAATGTCAAACTCAAAAATAAACAAAGGCCACAGACAACAGAAGTTATTATTACATTTGTTAGTTACAAAATATTCTTTTTTTCTTTAATTTAAGGATAATTTTAAAGAAAATACCTTTAAATTGAGAAACTTGATTTATTCAAAACAATACTTATTAGAAAAGCCGAGAATAAAAATATTAGTTAACTGAGTAGAGTTGAATGGTTTATGAAAAGGAGGGTAATTTTGAATGAACATGTTTTTCAATCTCAAATCAATGCAATCTTGTTTTTATATATGAATTAAGTAACAAAAGTGACTGTTTTTTAGATATTACCAAATGATGCAAGAGCCCGAAGATTATTTGTGTCAACTGGGGCATTGAAACGAATACAGGAGATCGATACCGTTCCGGGCACATCTCTTAAGGAGTATATAAATATTATTAACAGTTGTTTCCCCGAAGAAATCGTTAGGTATACTTTGTTATATTTGGTGTTGTTTTATAAGTGAACATTTTATTTTTTCTTGTTAAATCGCATAATTTCTTTTTTAGGTATTATTCACCTGGTTATTCTGAAACATTGCTTGATAGAGTAGAAGCATATACGCCACAGGTAATCTTTACCTATGAATGGGTTAATTAAAACAGTAGTATGCATTTAAAACATTGCAGAATTTTAAGTAATTCAACAAATTTAACTGAAATTTACATGAAGTATATTTTTCAGATTCCCGAGTTATTTACTGATCGAGTGCCCAGTGATTGTCAAAGTGAATTAACATTAGAAAATTAACAAAAACGCGATTTTTTAAATAAATTTTTACAGTGTTTATTATTCGTTTACTTTTCTTTACCCATTGTCCAGATAGTTTTTTGAATTTTAACTGTCCCTCCTCCAATTACAGTTTCTTCAATTGCCATGGATTGACTTATTACTCTGTAACTAAAATATGCAACAAATATTTTTGATTAAACTGTTAAATGCCAAGATTTTCATCGTAATTAATTCCTTTAATGATCATTTTTGAATTGTTTTAATTTTACAATCAAGTTAGTTTCATATGCTAGGTTCATAAACAATATAATTTATACAGGGAAATGTAATATTGTTTCAAAATTTTTACTAATTATTTAAAACCTATTTTGTATCTAAAATGGTCTGTTTCTCTTACCAGAATGCAGGGCCTCCGAGTACGGTCAATATTTTAACACCCTCCACATCTACTTCAAACATTTCATCTTGTATTCTTTTGCACAAAACATTTAAGTTTTGAAAATAAGTTTCCAGTTGAATCAAATGAGTTAGTGGTAGGTTCTGTAATTTATTTTGATTTCTATTTTTAAAGTTAAAAGCTAACTAATTGAGTTTACTGAAAACGTTTGACTTACCATAATTTTAGATGTAACCTCACTAAGGGACTCAAATTCAACTACAAGAATATACTCCATGATTTCAGTAATGATTATTATGTTGAGACTGGACAGACTAGTTAATGATGCAGTATTTATGAAACACTTGCATGGAAGTGGTAACTGATAACATAAAAATAGATTTCACGATATGTCCACTTCCACTGACCTAATTATTTTTTTAACATAAAATAGAGAATAGGACACTGACATTACAAAAAAGTGAATGATTTTAATCCCGTGTAAAGTAAACCTTTAATAGAAATTAGAAAGTCTTAAGTGAAACAACAAATAAAGTTTTTAAAACATTTTATTAAAAAATTTAATTATTGTCGAAATGCCTGTTCTGGAGCACACGAAGTCGTAACTCGCCCTGAAAATGTAATAAAAATTTTAACAAATGATTTTGAAAAAAAGCTATGTAACGGATATGTCAAAATTATCAGTCAAAAATAGTCTCCAAAGAAATTGCAGATATATGCTTGTCAAATTATTCATCATGAAACATTTTAGTAGAGAAGAGGAATAAAAGATTAAACTAAATAAAAAAGGTGTTTCTTTACCTTTATTAACAGTTTCTATTATCTGCGCTCTTTCGTATCAGAGGCCCACTTCGGGCCGCTGCGCCAACGCAGTATGTGAATAGACTTTTCTTACGAATGGTGTTCTGTAAGTAAATATATTATTTAGTTGCTGCTAAGGTAACAATTGTGTGTTAATTACAACATTTTTTCTCAGTTGTTACCATACCATATGTTCCCCATGGTTTTGTGAGACAGGGATAACTTTGTTTATCATCATTAAAAATTAAAGAATAGTATCTTTACATTTTATAAAATCATAGTTGATTTGTTCCTTAAGGTAGTAAATAAAAAAATCCAGCTTACCTTAACATGAGGGTTGTTAAATGACATCAATAACTGAAACAGAAGAAAAAATGTTACAATATGTTATGGTTAGATTCAATTACATAAAATGTAATATTACATGTTCAGTTGTTACCATACCATATTTTCCCCAAGGTTTTGTGAGACAGGGATAACTATATTTATCATCATTTACTGCTTCAATCAGCAAGATTAAAATTGATAAAAAGTTTCAATGTTAAGTTTTGAAGATAGTTTAATTGGACCATTAATAAAAAATAAATTATAGTAATTGCTTTGTATGTGAAATCGTCAGTTTTACATCCTAAGTTATTAAAAGAATTAAAATGCTTACCTTTAATTACATAATTTTCATCTGCATCAATCTTATTATTGAGCCATTTTAATCTGTAAATGAAATATAACTTTAATATTTTAGAATTTAATACATAAATACATTGAAGGAATATCAACACTTTGTCAGTTATTAAAACTTTCATCAAAATTATATGATATATGCTTGTAAATGCCATCATTTAAAAAAAATCAGACTTATATTGAATAAAGAAAGAAAATTTCATAATATTGCAATTAGCATGGTAATGGTTACCTTCAGAAAATCATTTCTTCGTAATTATCTTCCATATTAGGTTTTTCTTCTGGAATAAAAATAAACTTTTAACAAAAATGCTTATTTAACAATAACATTTCATTATTGTATAACAATCAGTGCAGTATCAATCAACAGTTTTTTTTCAGACTGGGGCGATAAAATTGACATCATAGTATTTTTCAACATGTAAAAGATGTATTTTATTTTAAGATATATTATCTTTATACGTACCTAATGCTTTAAGATCAAAGTTCACATTTTTTCTATCCACAAAGAACATAAATGTTCTTAAACTACTGTCTTGTCATAGTAAAATCTGGAAAGATAAAGCTAATATAAGTGAAAAGAAGTAACAGAAACAAACTTTAATAGCATTGAAAACATCAGAAAATCGGATCAACAGTTAATTTCAGACTGGGGCGATAATTTAACATCATAAAAAAGTTTTGAAATAAGACATTGTTGAATTCTAATTTGTAAAAGACTTCATGTTCTTCATTTTTTATTTAAATAACATTCTTAGTATATATACACACCTGAATAGCTTCCATTTTGTTCATGAATTTTGAGAAAATCTGTACTTTGCATGTTTCCACATGAGTATTTCACCTAAAACAAAATAAAGTTAGTAAATATACATTTTCTAACATAAAATATAAACTCTTACTAAAGATAATCAGTAAAATATCAATCTACATATTAGTTCAGACTGGGGCGATAACTTAATCATCATATAAAATGTTTTCATGTATATGAGTTTCCAGAAGTATTTTTTGTACTTACTTATCAAGAGATACTTTCATGTTAGCCGCATATAATATTCAAATATATTTTTATATGTGACCTGTGAACAATGAAAATGGTTTTATTTCTGTGATTACATCTTACTTTCTAGTATTATAAATGCGAATGTTTAGATGGAAGGATAGATCTTGATTAAATTTGGCATAGATGTTAAGAATAGTCTGGCAAACATACTACTTAAATAATTTTGTTTTTAATTTCAACTAAAGTCGTCGGCATGTGCTATTGTACCAATAATTTTAATTGAAATGAATATTGTTTCACTCAACCCTTAGACATATGGCTATAACAACTAAATGTCTTACACAGAGTGGGATAATGTTCCTAACCAGAGTCACGCATGCTAGTTAAGTCATAGCACACATCGGCTTTGGTAGGGTAGCGTAAAATCAATTTAATAGTACCAATATGATATATTTTTAAATCAGTGACTAAAGCGATTAAGTTATTAGCTTTAAAGCAATTCTAAACTTTAACGTACTTACATCTTTATCAACTTCAGTAGTCATATTTATTCAAAAACAAGTTCAACACCTAAAAAAAGTTGCTTATTAATGTATATGGTTATGGTCCAATTATTGATAGTTATGAATATTATTGTCAGTTGTCTTTTGGTAATTTTAAAATCATAACTTAATGTTCATACGAACGAGACTATTTTTTTATTCATCATATGAAAAAAGTAAAAAATTGAATCTATTAATTGACATGTCTCAATCATGATTAAATTAAAGCTACTTACATTTGCACTCTTGATCCTTTAGTTTGAGAATGACCATATCTTATTACTAATATCTGTAAAAAATAAAATATACCTTAGACCAATAGTTATTATTCCAACAAAACAATATAATAAAAATGATTTATCAGTTAATTCGGTAATTTTAAAATCACGACAAAAGTTCATACGAACGAGACTATTTTTTTATCATCATGTAAGACCTTAATAATTATTTTATAAACCCTTTTAAATACAAGGAAAAATTAAAAATACTTACATTAAAGTACCTTTGGCCTCATCATAAGAAATACTTTTCATGGCTTGGTTTCAAGTCAAATAGAAACAGTGTTTCCTAAAACAAAAAGAATCTATTACTATTGAGAAATGGATCATTCAGTAATGAAGTGTTTTAACATTTAATGTAACATTCAACCCTTAGATAACTTGTCAAAACAAGGCATCTTACACAGAATGTGATAATGTTCCTAACCAGAGTCACACATGTTAGATTTATACATCACATGTATCGGCTTTGGTAGGGTACGAGTATGTAAAATGACTATCAATTGATTTCTAGTCTAGTATTCAAAAACATACCCTCAGCACTATTGAGTTGTGAACATAAGCAGAGAAATTATTAAAATTCAATGTGAATAGCTACAAAGATTGAAGAAAGTATGGACAAGAAATATATACTGTGCCGACCTTTTATAAGGACAAGGGCAGGTCGATGAAATATCTAGATAAGCTTGCATTAAATCCATATGTTGTAAAAAGAGATACTGTTAAAAAAACTATTTTTATAGTGTGTTATGATATGTAATGGTATTAAAATAGTATAGCAATCTTAATTCTTACCTGGTATAAAACTGCCTCATGCATACCTGGAACATAAAATAGATTGAGTAAAGAAACAACATATTAAATGAATAAATCAACTAAACTCACCTCATAAGCGTTTCAATAGGAAAAAAGTATTTATAAATGAAAATCAATTACACAGATAAGCTAAAAGTAATTCTTTATTCCGACAAGTCCTTTCAAAGTCATACACTTATTCATTCAGACACAAAACAAGAATTACTTCTTAGCTGGCTTCTTTGCCGATGTTTCTTTCTTTACGCGGGGTTTCTTGACCGATGCTTTGGGTACTTTCTTCTTGCCAAAGACGCCTTTACGCGCCGCCTGGGCCTTCAGACTCTTAAATACAGGAGTTCTAGCACGATTTCTCTTAACCCGCGCAGAGCTCAGCTTGAACCTGTCATAGTCTGTCATCTGAGCGCGTTTTTCTTTGTTCTCCAACTTTTTGGACCATTGGCTTTCGGCCCATTTTTCATTCAGTTTCTCTTGTGTCCATGCTTTCCGTACGACACGTGTAGGTGCGGTGAACGGAAACTTAAGGCGGAACTTTGTTAGGTGAAGCTGATTTAAACGAATTTGTTGCCTGGGGACGCCGCTGCCGGGTCCATCGACGAGTGCACGCGTTTGATCAATGACATCAACCACGCTGACTAATTTTCCTTTCAATGGGCCATCGGCCACCAGGGCCACTCGCCCCGGTTGGACGAATCTCGCGAAAGGCATGACGTCCTGAAATTTCACCAAACTATTTTAATCACTTGTCACAAAACACATCAATGCTTACGCCGAAACATACAACTCGTAAACAATACTGACTACTTATAAACATCATAAAAATAAACATATAAGATAAAACAACTGAAGATATGTACACTTAAATCTCAAAAGTTGGTAATTTTAAAGCCCGGATCGATTTGATTATTAAAGATGAAAATATCCTAACCTTACAACGTCTTCTCAAAATAAAAGCACTTGAGTAAAAGACTTGACGTTTAGGCTAAATCCTCGTTTCCGTCTTAATGTCATTTCATATTTCTGGTATGGATACTTGTGTTTTGGGTTATATTTGTCTATGGAACTAAAACAAGAAAAACCGGGTTTATTTAGTATAAATCTTTAAGGACTGTTAAGAAGTATGAAAAAGTTAGTATTTTTTCTTGAAAATATAATTCGATCAATTGTTGAAAATAAGCGGATACGCAAGGGATCTTTAAAAATATTTAATTTCTACGGTAAGTGGTGGTTGCTACGCGACGTAGTATTTAACAACAGTACACATATTTATTTTTTGTTTTCAAATACTGTAATTGAGTCCAAAATGCGTTTAAAATATTCTAAAACACTATTAGAATCGCAGGTTTAACAAATTACTTTGTCATTCTGTTAAAAAAAAAATAGACACAGAATTTAATTTTGAGGTCTTAAGTGCTTTTCTTAATTTTTTCCAGGGTTGTGACTCTCCAATTGCAGATTTAAGCTGGTCTCCAAATAACGTTAAGCTAGCCGTGGCAACAAATGAACGGCAGATTTTATTATTCGATCTCGATGGTACACGGAGAGATAAATTCAGCACCAAGCCAGCTGACCCCGCTGCTGGAAAAAAGTCTTATGTTATTACTAGTATGTTTACTTTGAATCACTTACAATAAAATTGTTTACAAACTGATATGTTAATAGACGTTTCATATGTAATAAGGTTTCTAAAAATAGACATCGAGGCTACCTTCACATAGTTGAGATTTTTGTCAGGTATATCATTTAGCGAAAATTCGGAGTTGCTTGGGGTGGCGCAGTCCGACAACATGGTATTCGTGTACCGCGTGGGTGCAGACTGGAGTGGCAAGAAGGTGATATGTAACAAGTTCCCTCTCTCCGGGGCGCCGTTGAAGCTGCTTCCTAGCGAGGCTGGTTTCTTCACTGGCACCAGCGATGGTAAAATAAGGTAATTTGAAATATTGCTGAATCAATAATTTTTTTTTGAAATATTTATGTAATGTTTTTTTTATGTTATCGATACGATGTTATTGTTTAAAAGGTCTCTCGACTGTAAAAGCAATAAGAGTTCAAGCATGTGGTCGGCTGGTTCGTGTTGCGTGGCGCTGGCGCGGTGCGAGGCTGCGCTGGCTTCCGGCCACGTCGACGGCACCATATACCTGAACGGCCGATTGCTGCTGCGCTACGCATTACCGCCTACTGCTCTCTTGCTTTTACTGCCTTATGTAATCCCACAGTAACTAACAATCTAACTAGTAACTAACAGTAGAGCCTAGAAGACGAAAATTACGGCTAAATAGATTTTTTTTAAGCTTTCAATGTCTGACTTAGTTGAACATTTTGGCTTATATGCTGGCTAACTTTTCAACCGTTTAAAATAAATTATAGCATATCGAAACATCAATTGAGGTACGAATCGTCATTACAGTTGATTGTGGGGTCGTGCGACGGTCGCATTTCAATGTATGAGGCGCAGCGAGGCGCTCTGTTGCGGAGCTTAGAGCCGCAGCTACCACCGGATCGACGAGACTTCATCGCTGTGGCGGCTAGCCCTTCTGGGCAGGTACTATTTTAAAAGTTACAATTAAAATTGCAGCTAGGATATTGCAGTATTCAGTCTTCATTTGAAATGTGCTTGGTACAGACGATGGCATTTGGCGTGTTCGACGGCTGCCTGGTGGGGGAGGTAAAGGAGACCGGTAACATTGAGCTGTCTCCGCTTCACATACCGCACCTGTACGCGACGCGCGCACTCGCCTGGAGCGGCGACGGCACTAGGCTAGCGCTCGCATCGCAGACCGGCGCTGTTATACAACTAGAAGCTGTACTTAGGTAACCTTTTAATGAGGGTAGTTTTATAGTTTTATTTTATTGATGTAATTTGTTAATTGTAGACCTGGGTAGACCAGAAAATGATGAAACTCCTGCCGGGTAGGTTTCAATACCTAAAGTAAGATACATATTTTAGTAAATATCCACTTTAGAATCTGACAAGAAAACGGGAAAGTGCCTTTGGGTGGGAATTTTACAGTTTATTATTTCCGTGTCGTGTAGGCGTTGGGTGTGGCGCGACAGTGTGGAGGTGCAGCACGTAAGCCCACGCCAGCTGCTGCTGCGCCGGCTGGCGGGGGACGCGCCGCCGCTTTCTGTCACCACCAATCATGCACACGATATATACAATGTGCGATTTATAGGTAAACACATGTTGCAATTACGATAAAAGCAAAGAGTCACAACGAATCCCTAATGTTTATTGGAAAAGTTCTTAGTAAAAACTTTGAATAGTTACTTAACTGTTTCTAAACTTAGTTAAGTGATAGATTCAAGTTTGCTAGTTGTCTAACCAAATTAGTACGTAACTAAGTATTCTTTGTATTTTAGGTAACGATTGGTATGCTGTATGTAGGACCAACACAACTTTGATACTTTGCGACATAGCGCGTGGACTGACAAGCGAGGTAACTCTAATCCCAGCGCAAAAAGACACAAACATATTGCTCAAATTTTTCTTGCTGAATTCGAAATAAATTAAAACATTATCAAAGTTCCTTTGTTTTTGTAGATCCCATGGAGTGGCAGCGGGGAGCGCATCTACGCGGCGGTGGGCGGCGCCTGCCTGCTGCACCGCGCGGGCGAGCTCAGCGTCGTTGAGTACGGCCTTGACAAAGTTCTGCACACCGTGAGTTCTAACTTGCTTTACTGACGCTGTTAAGCAATCTCAACGAATGCTAAGTCCAACATATCTATGTGAAAATTCTTAGTGGAATTAAATACTCAAGTTGGATATTGTTAGTTTCGTGTATTTGAAAAGTTTGACTTAAGGTGCGGACGGAGCGCGTGAACCCTCACGTGCTGAGCGTGCGCGTCAACGAAGGGCCGACGCAAGCCGCAGACCGCAAGCACCTCGCCTACCTCCTCGACAAGCAGACAGTTGCTGTACTGGATCTCGTTACAGGTCAAGAGTTTAAATATGTCTACTTCAACGACTTGTGTCTGTTAACCATCCTTCCTGAATTCATGGAATAGATAAGGGAATTCAAAAACTATAATATAGAGTTGGATATTCTCTTTATTTGGAAGGAAAATATAAACACTCATTTAATGTATTCTGGTGGTTAAATTCTAACATAACCGTAATTCACTTCTTGATTTGACATTTTGATGCCATTCGCTAGAGAATCGGAGATGCATAAGAACTTCAACGACGATATATGTATGTAGTGTAAGATGTGTGTTGTGCGTGTGTGTGCAGGCGTGCAGGTGGGGCAGTGGTGGCACGAGGCGCGCGTGGACTGGCTGGAGCTGAACGAGAGCGCGCGCCTGCTGCTGTACCGCGACACGCGCCGCAACCTCACGCTGCTGCGACTCGACACCGCTGACAAAGTTCCTATACTTTCAGTATTAAACGACACCTAAACCTTCTGTCTATCAGTCTAAAGGTTTGACCTACTGAAGCGGAAGACAAAAAGAATAAATGCGAGCCGTTGCTACTCATTTTCTATTTTACTAACAGCACAGTTTGGCTGATGTAAACGTTATTAGAAATAGACAGTTTGCCAGATTTTCTGACATATTATACTGGACGTGACATTTACGTATAAATCTCTTATGACATGTTTTATGTTTTAGTATTTTCATAAAGTGTTGCTTACTGCAGGAGACTATAGCGCGCGGAGTGAGCTTCGTACAATGGATCGAGAACAGCGACGCAGTTGTTGCGCAGACGCACACTCATTTGCTTATTTGGTATGTATTGCTTATTAATTTGACCAAATTTAATAACTCTTTTTGTTAGATGTTTATTTTTTTAACACTATGTACGTACTATACGCCTGGTTGGGTTGTCCCGCAGGTACAGCGCGTGGGAGCCGGGCAGTGTGGAGAGTGTGGAGTGCGAGGGCGGCGTCGCGGTGGAGGTGAGCGCGCGCCGCGTGGTGCTGGAGGGCGGCCAGCTGCCCTACGTACAGCTCGACGAACATAGACTTGCTTTCAGTTAGTATTTACGGATCTATGCACTTTTAAATTCGATACAACCAGGTGATATTTGTGGTAGTGGATAAAAATCATGAAGGTCTTTTCCAAAATAAGATAGCTTTGTTGCTAAATGAAGCAGAGGTTTTTGCAATTATCTAAGCTGAAGTAGTCGAGAAGTTTAATTTTTTGTTTACAACTTCATGTAATTATATAGACAGTGCGTTAGAGGGCGGTGATCTGACGACTTGCGCCAAGTATTTGGAAGGAGTGGGCGGCAGCGCGGACGTCACTGCCCTGTGGAAACAGCTTGCTGACACTGCGCTTGAAGCCAATGATATACAGGTATTCCTAAACATAGATACAAAATCTTATCCTAGACATTAACGTTTTCATACTCAGGACATAACTTTAATAATTTAAATACGATATTTGCAAGTACCGAGTGCTGCGTACTAAGGCCACAAGTAAAAAAAAACAAGTGTGAGTAACGTGATAACTTTCAGCTAGCTGCAACATGCTATCGCGAGGCGGGAGACGAGGCGCGATCGCTCTTCCTGGACAACGCTCTGCAGCTCGCAGCCGTTGAGGGTGATGGAGACGTGGCTGCTGGTAATAAATACCTCATTTTTTTTCTTTAATAAGTTACTTCCGTTGTACAAGTACAAGTTATTCCCGTGTACCGTGTATACCTCTCTCTCACCTTTCTTACGGCGAGGGAAAACATCGTGATGAAACATCTACGTGTCTTCAAACATAGTTCAAACTAATGGGTAGATAACTTAACCAATCGTTCAATCGCTCCCACCTTAGGCTAGAACCCCTCGATTAGGATTTATAGGTTCTAATATGTTGTTGAGTCATCAAAATAAGAAATATGCTTTGGCTGTAGGTCTGTGTAGTCCCGTGGTGCAGGCGGAGCTGTGCATCCTGGCGGGGCGCGTGTCGGAGGCGGCGGAGTGCTACGTGCGGCGCGCGGGCCGGCCGCGCCTGGCGCTCGACATGTACCGCCGCTACAATATTTGGCCGGAAGCTATCGCCTTGGCAGAGAAACACTTCCCCGCGGAGGCGCCGGAATTGAAGCGACAATATATGGATTATTTGATGTCAACTGGTTGGTTGATGTTATTTATTATCAGGTCCAAATGTTGGCGAAGTACATAGTATAAATTGATTTTTAGTTTAATATTAAGTTTAAATTATGAATGAAAAACGTTGCTCGAAGAATTTTACTCGATATTTTGCGGGAATCTTAACTAAAATTGTGTCGTTTATGGTTGACAAACTTAATGCAGCATATTGTGTTGGGGAGGATGGTTGGAAGGAGGATACAAGGTTGTGTATGAGGCGCAGGGCGCGCGGGCGAGGCGGGCGAGGTGCTGGCGGCGGGCGGGGAGGTGCGGGGCGCGGTGCGGCTGTGGCTGCGCGGGGGGCGCGTGCGGCGCGCGGCCGCCGCGCTGCTGGCGCACACCTCGCTGCTGCGCGACGACGAACTCCTGCATGCTGTGCACACGCACCTTGTTCAGGTGTTAAAATCATACTAATCATACTATAATCATATAAATAAATATTATAAATGCGAAAATTGCGATGGATGTTTGTTAGAGTTTGTAGCGTAAACGGCTAAACGGATTTCGATGAAATTTGGTACCGATGTAGTCTGGAAGAACATATAGGCTACTCACTTTTGTTTTTTTTATTCAATTCCACTCGGACGGAGTCGCGAGCAAAAGCTATTAATTAATAACATTACCTCGACAGATGATGAAATGATAATTTATTTATTGTTAAAATATAATATCGATTTTCTTCTTAAATATAGGAGGAATGGTGGGAATTAGCGGGAGAACTATCGGAGAAAAGAGGCGACACTAAAGCCGCGGTAGAATACTTCGCCAAAGGACACAATTATGCAAGAGCTGTTCAGCTAGCAAGAGAGGTGAATATGAATTTATGCTTTAAAAAGCTAGTTTTCAAGAATTTGTACTTTGACTAGAGTCGTCCAAATAGAAAAAACGGCATGGAAATGTGGCCGGCTTAAGGAAAGAGGAGGAGCTTTATTCGAGAAGGATTGCTTTACGAGTGCAGTGGTGTCCGGAGCAAGTGACGGCGCTGGAGCGCGCGTGGGGCGCGTGGCTGGCGGGCGCGCGGCAGGCGGGCGCGGCGGTGCCGCACCTCATAGAGGCGGGCGACACGCGCGCCGCGCTGCACGCCGCGCTCAAGGCGCATCTCTACAAGAAAGCGCTGCAGATTGTACAGGTGAACGAGATAACTATGTAATGAGATAAATCATCACGATCTTAATTGGCTGAAATTTAAATAATCTGCCATTTCCGTAGGTTATCGACGACAAGGAGTCGATACGTGAACAATGCGAGCAATTGGGGGACCACTTCATTTCTACTCAGGTGCTCCTACAGTTTTGTTCCTAAGCATATAATTATGATATCTGTTAATTACAAAATATGCTATCGCTATTAACATCTAATCAATTTTAACTAGGACTGGGAGACGGCAGAAAACGTACTAACATCTAGCAATATGGCGGAACGTTGCGTCAAAGCGTACAACACGGCGGGCCGTATTGCCGACGGACTGAGGGTCGCGGCATCGCATCTTACTGAAGAACAAACGAGAGATATTTATTTGCCTCTAGCTCAACAGTTGAGGGAGGAGGGACAATTGAGGAAAGCGGAGCAAATTTACATCGGTCTAGGAGAGCCGGACGAAGCTATATCTACGTACAAGGTATACACAAAGACAAATATTTTTTGCACTGTTCATGTCTAGCTACTATAATTTTTTTGGGAAATATAACATATACATTATTAAGGCTCGATTGTCAGGAGGCAAGTCAGTACGAGGCGATGCTACGTCTTGTGGCGGCGCATCGCAGCTCCCTGCTGGAGGCGACGCGTCGCCACGTGGCGCAGGCTCTGCACGCCGCGGGTGACTTGCGCGCCGCTGAAACATATTATATTCAAGCTGGTAAGTTTATTTATAGTAATACCAACATCATGATGAAGATGGGTGTTTGTGACGAGATCTTCGTCGTGCCTTGGTAAACAAATAAATGAAATTGTAAAAGAACAATAAAATTGGAAATAGCAAATGACCATGTTTTTATCATGTATGATAGGAGAATGGAAGAGCGCTATCCAGATGTACAAGTCGAGCGGGCAGTGGGAGAGCGCCGAGCGCGTGGCGCGCGCGCACGGGCCCGCCGCCGCGC
>NW_013525694.1:2216029-2223706 GCF_000836215.1 Papilio polytes
TCAAAGATGCCGCAGCTGTCATGTTGGCTGCGGGAGCTGACGATAGGTCGTTGCAGGTAAGTAAATATAGCAGGAAACGGTGTATCTGAACGTTTGTAGGTCTAACGGTATAAAAGAAATTTAATGATTCACATTGGTTAAGTATTTTTACAAATTTACGATTCGGGTTTAACTATTTGTCACAATTTTAAACATAGTTATCATACATTTTCAGGCCATAACGTTATTAATTGGTCTTCACGTTCCGCAAATAGCGAGTAAAGTTGCCCGAGCGCTACCGCGGTATACGGACATTATACTTGCTGATGTCGGTAAGAATCATTCAGTAGTGTTAAACGTACAGAATCAATGCCATTGATAATTAGAATGTTGAAGCTGAATGGTGTGGGCAGCGTTCCTGCGGTGCGGGGAGTGCGTGCGGGCGGAGGGCGCGGCGGGCACGCGAGAGGCCTTCGTCCTCCTCAACCACTGCCTCGACCTCGCCGAAGCGGCTGACGACAACACGCAGCAATTACTGAGCTATTCAGATTTCGGTATAACGGCTGTACTAAAATATTTTGTTGAATTAAAATATCTTAGAGGTTGAAGAAGTCATACTTGGTGATGATATCTTGGCAAAACTAGCGAATTTGTGCTTTACATTACGCGCTGGCTAATAATTATATACTCAGAGTTATAGCGAGGTCACTTAAAAATATGCTAGGTTCGTGTCCTTGTTGTTTAAAGTTATTATCTTACAGATGTCACAGACTGGCCGCAGAATCGGTTGCTGCTGGAGAAGTCGTGTGTGAGCGGCGCGCCGTTGCAGGAGGCGCGGGAGTGGGTGCTGTCGGTCGTCATGGACCAAGATGTTGAACAAGTTAGTTCACTACTCTCACCCGACTGACATGCGTGTGTAGTACTGTTAAGAAGAAAATTAGACCGTGGTGTAGAATTGGCGCAACTCTAGATTATCGGCATAAACGTCACGTCCCTAGCTGACAGCTGTCAACGTCATTGGAAGGATTGGATATTCGCGCGCATTGTTGCCGAAATCAATTGTTTAAAAGTCCCTTATCTCTATTTCATTGTTTTTGTTATAGGCATTGCCAGTGGACAGTCGCGGGCTGTACGCGGCGAGTGTGGCGCCCGAGGAGCCGTGCTGCGTAATTACCGGCTACCCTCTCGGCTCGCGACTCGTAACATTTTCCAATGGTTATTCTTTATTACTATAGTTATCATTATTATTTTGAAATGGTAGTGTATTGCTCACGACCTTTACATCATTCACTGTATTCACGTATGTTGCAAAAATCCAAATAAAACTTTTACAAGTTTCAATCAGTTTAATTTTTATCGAATGCGATGTGTTTTCAATAAGCTTGAGTTCATTAATTATAGAAACAAATCTAATTGTCAGGTCGCTGCGCCAATCGCGAGTGGTGGTCGCGGTGTAAGAAGGCGGCGGGCGGCGCGGGGAGCGCGGGCGCGGCCGCGGCGCTGCTGCAACACGTAGCGAGCTGGTGCGGCGCGCCCGACGCCTCCAACTTATAGATACGGCAGTGACAGAATACGAACGGCGCACATTCTCATAGCTTTCGTGAAATAATTGTCCTTATGTGTTATAATTTAAGCACAAACACTAAGTAAACCCCTGAAATAAATGTTTAGTAGTAAAATAAGTCAATTTTATTTCATTACTTTGTTTTTACCTTCATTCATTGTCCTTTCGGAATAGAAACGCAATGGGGTTAATGGAGTTTTCAGTTTCTAGCGCAAAGAGAGGTAGGTTTGATATTGACAGGGGATGCTATGAGCTGCCATACATTTTTTACTTTCGACCATAAATAATACAAAATAACTAGAGACTTAGAGCTCTCGAGTTAGAAATAGTCATTCTCTTTTACGCAATATTTGTTTTTCTTTGAGGATTGATATAAATAAAACAAAGAATACATTTTTATCGCTATAATAAACTCCTTTTTATCACATTTATATTAATAATATTTTTTGACACACATATCTGTTACACAATACAATTTGAAGGTTATACCAGTTTTCGTGGCGAATTTTCCTAAAGACCGTACATATTATGGTACCATAAGCATTTTTCATTACCGTTTTTATATGCGAAGAAAGTAATATTCAATATTGATGATGAATTTTTTGAGATGTAAATACAAATTCGTCACGAAAACGGCATGTGAAAATAGTTTGAAAGTATTCTAACAGACGTTACGTAACGCTAAAGTACGTTGTACATTTAGGTAAGAGTTGAAGTTGTTTACCGAGCATTACAGCATCTAGGAAACTAATACAAACAGATATGTGATTGTGAATCAACAGTAGAATATCCTCTACAGAGATATGTGTACAAGAAACTTAACGCTTCCTTTCGTCTTTGAAATTATGGAACATAAACATGAGTTACCACAGTGGAAACTTCACACAAACAATACTATTTTTCAAAGACGAAAAGATACATCTTTGTATATTTATTTCTATGATAAAGATTCTATGGTGTCGCATTTAAACGCGAAGACGACAGGTAATGGGGTTATCGAGGCACAATATTAATTTAAATAGTCAATACATTTATACATTTCTTACGTCAGAATATATTTTTGTTATACATCTATTATATCAAGATAATAAGCGTAAAGTTGTTTAGATCACACCGACGTCGTGTCGGAATGAGAGTTATATTATTTCTTTAATATTAAAAATCTAGATTATTGATATACTGAAATAGATTAGCATTTTACAAATATAAATATCGATCTATAAAATGTCTAACTAAATAGAAAAATTATAGTGTAAAAAAATAGTTACGCGTCGCGTGATGTGTATAAAGATTACAGGACATCTGATTCACAAGGACTTAGATATATTACATCTTCTATTATAATATTCTCTCTCAGGAATTGTACGATTACGTTAAATTAATGAAGGTGTGTAAATATACTATTTATGTGTTTGTAAATAAGGTGCACATGAGATTGGCTGATGTATTTGATCGCATATGCATTGCATTTGATGTGTGCATAATTAATATATGAATAAATACATCGTAAGTAGATATATTGTCAAGCGTGCGAATACACTGTGATGACATTGGAGATATTGCTAACATGTTTGTAAGTTGATTGTTTTTTTAATATCTGCCTAATAATATCTAATAGTATGTAGGCCGGTGATATTGCTCGATGTATAACGTATAATTAGTTTGTTCTGTTAACTGATGGCTTGTACTTTGTCGTCTGGACTTATTATATTTTTGCTAAATAATGTTGAATGTTGCACAACTTTCGCTAATATATTTATAAATAAAAGGAGTGATGGGAATAATGGTGTTTTATTATGTAATATTAAAATTTGTAATTTTGTATCATTTTATGTGAAACGGTAATTCTATCACGAAAGTAGTTGTGCGTAGAAAATTTTGGATAAAATATATTATTTACAGTTTATAAAGTTAAAGTAGGTCATAAAGAAATAAGTTCATAGATTAGTTATGTAGGGAAAATTCACTAAAGCACAACCTTGGAAGAATAGTACCTAGAGGCACTTACACACTAGAGTTATTTTAAAGAACTACTTTTAAGGCAAAGTTTTGAAGTTGGGGTTATCAAAATGCTATATAAGATTTATGCGTTTAGTATTCATTTACCAAGTACATTTACATATAAACACACAATTCACTACTTTTATACGATAATATTCTAACATGAATGAAATACGTAGCACTAACAGCTAATACAGCTCAAGTGATAGTATTCAATATTGATAGAAGTGAGCGCTACGATATGAGTTATTACGTAATTATTCTATTATATTACGAGTATAATGACGAGGTTAGCTATAATCTGATCAGACATCTAGATGTAACATTGAAATACAGCGAGTAATAGGTAGACAGTGTTACATAGAGGAGATTAGACAATTATTACACGATATATCTCTACACATAATTAAACACAAGAAAAGTATCATCTAAATGGTATTAGTGTAGTTTTTTTGTCTTACTTACGAACATAAATTTATTAGACCGAATGTTTCGTTTGAATAATAATCAAGTTACTTTTGATGTCGATATAATTTTGATTTTAACTAAAACAAAAAAAATACTAATTCGTATATTTACATACAACTTATAGCGGTTTCGATGTCGGGGCTAATATTTAGTTGGACAACAAAAGCAATCTATAAGGTCCTTTATAATACACGATTTTAACAAACATTAATGTAAACTAATATACGTCGTATATAATTATATTAATATATAATTGTCCATTAAGAATTGTTCTCACGTCAAGCGTTTGGGGATTTCCGTACATTGGGCAGCATGGTTTGCGACACGAAGCGATGTTAAGACGCGGTCGAGGAGTTGGCCGTCGGGAGCGCACTACTTAGCTAGTCAGCTAGTTAGTTCGTCAGCCTGTCCGCTAGTCGGCTAGTTAATTCGTCAGCTAGTCGGCTAGTCGGCCAGGTGTCGTCGCTCCGGCGACGGCTCGCGAGATCAGTCAGGCGACTCGTCGGCGGCGAGCGAGGTGGCGGGGAAGAGCGGGTACCAGCCGTAGGTGCGCTGCGGCAGGCTCAGCTTGTCGAGACAGATCTCGGCGCCACCCAGTGCCAGGTTGTGTTCGAAGCCGCCACAGCGCTGCCACAGCATCACTACCAGCGTACGTCCGAGTGCGTCGCTTGCCTGGTACAAATATCCATTCAAAAATAAGTTCATAGTGTAACAACAAAGAAATTGTGAATTTAACTACCAAGAGGTTGAACATCACTAATAAATGATGTGATACTCCTGAGACCTGATACTTGAGCGTCTGTTTGAAGTGCGGCTCGGTGGTGCGGCGGATGACGCGCGTCTTGCGTTTGTGCAGCCACTTGTCGCCGTCGCGCAGGTAGCACTTGACGTACGAGTCTGGTACCTCGCCGTTTACGCCGTACACTCGACGGGCGTGGGAGACCTGCAACATACAATGACGATTTTACCTCATTTGCCGGAACACGGAAACCAGCAATCGGTGTATAATAGACACATCTTTATTATGACCCGAAAAGAAATTATTAATGTTTCTATAGTACAAAGGGCCAAATTCTTTTATAACGCACAAGTCTAAAGAAACGCTTTCCTATCTAAACCGTCGAAATGTCATAAGAATAGACAAAAGTATAGATAGGTAGGTTACCTCTAGTTCGAGTTGGCCTTTGATCATGATAATGCTGATGTTGATCTCTGCGTGGAGTGGCGGCAGGTGCGAACCGCGCGGCGGCAACTGGCCCGGCCCCAGCGGCACACCCTCCTCGTCGTCTCCGAGCTCTGCCGCCGCCGCCTCCGCTGCCGCCGGCACTGCCGCCCACATGCTGCCCTTGCGCCCCGTCGCCGTGCCTGTCGCCAACACCAGCCGTACTGCACACGCCGCCACCCCGCACCCCGCACCCCGCACCCAAACCCAACTCTACCCCTCTCTACTCTCACTCATGAATCTTCTTGCACTCTCTTCACTCGATATAGTAGAGCTTCACTTTACATACATTACTCAATCGAAATAAGTATAGGTCATTCTCGAAACATAGAAACAAAACAATACAAACAATGTAAAACAAAACCATTCAATCGTACATTGATAAATAAAATACATAAAGCACGTCAAACAGCTTCGTGCCAACGGTAAAAATATGTTTTACATAGAACTCGAATCGACTCCTTTCCTAAACATATAGATGGAAGAAGAAGCGTAATAACGTGTGCAGCCAAGAGTGTAGTCGACTTTCTAATAGTTGCCTGAAGCGGTCTCGAACTCAGTATTATGGTAGAAGCATTCCGTGTTATGAACAGCCAGTAGAGTAAGATAGTCCCGGTCGTCCTCTGAGAACTAATGTACAGAGCGCGCGCCGCCAGGGCATGCGCGACTGCGGCCTACTGCCGACGCCTACGCCGGCCGCATCGCGTGCGCTGATGCGTCATTCCCTAGCCTACTCGTTTACTTCTGTTTCAATTTACAAAAAATCTTGGAATCCATAACTACGGCCTAAGGATAAGATATATACAGGAAATCTAATAGAAGGCGCATCGTAATCATGAGTGTCATTCGCAAAGTTGATGAGGTCCAGACCTACGCGAGACGTGTCGTCGAAATGAACGGAGACGGGCAGCCGCACAGCCGCACAGGCGGTACACAGAAACAGATGAAGTGAGCGTGATCGCCCGCCGCCGGGCATGCGTCAGGACAGAACAGTACAGACACAGTGAAGTGATGAAAAGCGTCGGGCGCAGCCACATTCAACGGTGCGAGCGCGCGGCCGTCGCGCAAGCGATGTATGACCCATGCTACTACATGCCCCCCCGTCCTGGCGCTTCGCCCGCACCCGGCGCGAGCCACGTCTCAGCTCCGGTATGTGGACGCATACGGGAGACGAGGGCGGTCGCGCCGGGTGCGTGCGGGGCGACAGGGCGGCGGCGGGGGCTGTCGGCCGTCGGACGTCACAAGGGATCGTGTACCGAGACCGCGCGGCCTGCCGGGGGCAGTGCGCGCGGCCGGGCGGGGGCGAGCTTACCGAGGTGCTAACGGTCCGTCGCTGCTGACCAAACAAGCACAACATGTACAAGTCAGTACCCTCATTTATGTATCGAGTAAGATGCTCCCATTGTAACTTGAAAGTAACATTACACATTATTCAAAAATACAAAATATTCTTTCATTTGAATAAGTTTAATATATTATAAATAATCTCACCTACTCTTAGCCAATTGATAATTAATGAGATACTCTGAAAATAATTCTATCAAAGAAACAAATATCCTTGATATTAATGTACTTAGTGAAAGTAAAAAATAATTTAAACTTAGCTTACTATCATAATTTGGAATCGAGATTACTTCAAATCTGCGACTCCATTTAAGTTATTAAGTCAAAAAAGAAATGTCAAATTGATAAAAATGGACAAAGTGTAGACCCATTAGTTTATTGACGAGTACAGTTTTATAACAATTCAATTTGGTGTATCTATAAAGTAGACTTTCAACAGATAAGAAGCTATCCATTGCTTTGAAGCGCAGCTAGAAGGAGGTCAATCTAAACTATTGCGTCTACTTATTGGAAATTACAAACAACTCCGTGCAATTAATGGAAATTACACGCATTAAAGATATAAAATCTGCGCAAAAGTAGCAATGTAATTCTGATTTAATTGCACGGAATTGATTTTAGCAGTTATAACTAATTTAGGGAGTAGGAATCATAGGATAAGGGGACTTAACAATGGTTGTCATTTTGGATTTGAGCGACTTACACTTTGTTGTGTTCGTGGGAAAACGGGGAGAGCGAGTGCGGGAGGTGAGTGGAGATGAATGCGAGACTTACGCCTGGCGGTGGAGCCCGAGAGCGAGAGCGTGCGGCCGAGCTCGCCCTTCACCGCGCGCAGCGACCGCAGGATGTCATCGGGGTCGCGTCGCACGCACGACGAGCGCCGCCGCTCGCTGCGTCGCGATCCGCTCGGTGCCACTGCGCCCTCTGCACCTTGTACTTATTTATACATGCATGTTGCCAGCTACTCAGCATTACCAGAGCGTTTTTATTTTAGCCGTATGCCCGTGTTAAAATAAAAACCTACTTTAACAAGGGACTCTATCAGTAGGAGCCCTCCAGTTTGTGTTTCAAGGTTAGGCATTTTCTATGCCCTGACTGT
>NW_013525694.1:2223763-2228124 GCF_000836215.1 Papilio polytes
GGTAATCAATCCACTGGGGTATTACTTACAAACCAGCATGTGGATTTACGATATATTAAAGAGCACAACAACATTACCTTTATCCTGTTGCTGGAAGGAGGAGCGCCTGGAGCCCGGCAACGACCGCGAGAAGTCTTTGCCGAGTTGGTACACCTCCACCTCAAGTGTCTCCGACTGCGAGGAGCCGCGCCGCGAGCCCGCCACCCAAGCGTGGTCTGGGTGTAGCAGGGACGCGCACTCCCCGATTGAATCGACGTCATCTGGGTGAAAAGTTTATAACAAGATAAACGACAAAATTATGCCGTGCATCAATTGCTACTTGCAGTTGGTTTTTGTTAATCCATCCGAATAAAATCACAGATGGCGATAGATTTCAATTACCTGATATGGATCGCTGCGAGGCGAAGTCCCCACGGCGCAGAGCTCGCGCGCCGGCGAGGGAGCCGCGTGGCGAGGCGCTGGCAGACCGTGTGCCGCGCTCCTCCAGTGTCCACCAAACCGCACGCTCCTCCGCAAACGCTTTCTCTAGTTCCATCTGCAATATTTTTATTACTCTTCATACTTTACGGACATTATTAACACATTTAGTGTTATCAAATAAACTGCTAAGTTTATTTTTATTCGCAAAAAATAATTAGCATGGTTTTAGAAGAAAATATACACTAAATAGAAAGTTATAAGTAAAAAATCCTTATAACAAGAAGGAATAATAAATAAATTCACTGTATGTATAAGACATGATACACACGGTGCATTCTCCGACGAGGACAGGGTCGATGCCGGGGCAGGCGTCCCACAGGGTGAGCTCTAGCGCACGCCCGGCCAACAGGTCTGCGCTGAGACCGCCGAAGCCCAGCGTCGCGTTCCATACGGGACTGCACGATGCCGACGCCGGGTCCGTTTCCACCGGCGGACAGCTCTCCCTGATACACATGTAACGAATGCACGAATACATCGAGTGGAAGTATAAGTAGGGAATTAAAAAGCACTCTTGATAAGCGTCTTCTTATCAACTCACAATGATGGCAAAAGACGTATCCTCGCGAAGGCCTCCGGTTCGTCCCCGTAGCCGAGCGTGTGGTCGCGTGGCGGCAAATCGTCAGCGGCGATTAGGACCACCACTAACTTTCGCAGTTCCGCCTCGAACCAGACCTGCAGCTGCGCACGCGCCGCTGGCCGCTCACGCTCCCTCTCCCGCGCCCTCTCATTGCGCTCCTGCTCCTGAACACAAAAGATACATTCACATATCTATCCAGATATAAACAAAATCAAATTATCAGTCTACCTGTCATTCGCTGGCCTTACTGAACCTACTGCTAGTGTAAATCTAAAGGAGAGGTCCATTTTATGGAAAATTATTTCATAACTTTATATGCAAAATCTATTTTATAAACCAGGGAAATGCATCTCTTAACATGCAAAAACTATGAGTTCTTCGATAGCGGATAATTTTTTTTTCTCAAAACATTCTCTGCGATTGTAGCATTTCAACATTTTCGTCATTAAAGGAAGTAGTTCATTGTTTCTTTATATTGCAAACATTTTATAAAATAACATGCTGTTCGGGCTTAGGCATCGCTATGTATAGTACATAAATGAACAAAACCTGACGCACTCGTCCGCCATGCAGAAAGCTGTATCATGCTGATACTGGTTCAAGCCCCATGTATTGCGATTTGAATTTCTCGTTAAGATTAAATGACTTGTCTAGGGAATCAAATGTTGTATCAAATAGGTTACTAATTAAAACATTCCATGTGAAATGTTGAATTTAACGATATGTAGATAATGACTCGGTAGCTAGAATTCGCTAAATATGTTAAGACATTTACTAAAGCGAATATGCGATGAGTGTATTTTTTTAGTGTAAATTGGATAGATTTTTCTACATAACACATTGGGAAAACGAATGGGAACAGATTCACTTCATCCACGAAATCAATCACATACAAAAGTATTTTTTACAGAATAGTTAGTGAACAATCTATTATGATAAACCTGTTAATGTTATTTAAATAGTTATATGTTTACGAATTATGGTAATTTCATGTCACACGCAAAGGCTTCAGTCCAATACGGTGCTTTCTAGGTCAATATGCACATCACACTGTGCAATCATGCATATGTATCACTCTGTATAAATTGTAACAATGATCTACGTCAGTAACGGAGCTGGTATGTACAGCGTGTCGCTGTGGGCTGCGAGGAGCCGCAGACAGAGATCGCGTCGCAAGCGCCAGTCGCGTAAGGTGTTCCTCCAAGCTGCTATGTGGCTACGCGTTCCGAGCGTCCGACGGATAATGTGCGGCATTACACTACTCTAAATCAACAGCAAGACTTGGTAACAGACTCGAGGCGCAAGACATGACACGGTACAAACGGGAGAGTGCGTCGAGTGTGGGGCGATGGTAACAGTTGGCAGACTAGCGCGTGCCCGGAGTGCGCTCACCTCGCCTGCTCCTCGTATCCTTACGGCCGCTTCTCTTTTTTGAAGTTCTGATGCTCCACGCCTGGCTTCAGCCAGGGTCACGTCTCCTCTCTATATCTTTAAGTTACTTACTTTTCGCAAAAAGTATAATTCGATTGTGTCGATAGTAATCTTTTGAATGTTTCATGTATTTTGTTTCCGGCTAAGCTGAAAGCGGCGGCTTCTCTAGATTTACTACATCGTATTTATTTTTTGGTAGACAATTAAACTATTCATCCTCGGATATCCTAGGAGTAATGTTCGATACCGAGATGACTTTCCTAAGCTACCATTGAACACTAGAACTGAATGTAGCATTAACTACACTTACTGGAACAATTTAATTATCATGGTATTTGGTCACTTTTGCCGGGTGTGTAATAAATTCAACTCCGGCCGTCGGCGTTGGACGACATTATGAAATTGGTCGGGTGATAGAAAAAATAAAAATCTGAAAATAATTAGGTAGTATTTTTTCACACACTTCACTTAGGATTATCATATAAAGAATAACGAACATAGATAATAAATCGAGTTTAAATGTTAAGTAAATATTCTTGAGTATGTAAACAAAGTATCCCTTTCAATATAGTAAAAGGTTAACAAATTTCAAATCACAGCTAATACAGTGAGTGATCCGTGAAGCGCAGAGGATAGGCACCGAGTGACAGTCTCTACTAAAGTTCGTGAGGGCGCGAGCGAGTCGCTTAATGTCTTAGGGATTCACAACACTTATTACAATTAAAGCCTATGGGTATTATACCGGGGTTTTCGGCAATTTCCGTCGGGTTGGCGAAGATGGTGTTTTGTCTGTTTCGGGTTCTGTAAAACAAAAATTACAACATCCTATAGATCCAAAACCATTCATTTAATCTTTCAATTATAGTATAAGTTTATAATGAAATCAAAAATAATGAAGATTACTACCGTAAATACGAAGGTCGTGAAGAAGAAGGAGTAGAAGTTGAAAGTGTCGAAGCTTGTGGAGCTAGGAAGTGAAAGCACATAAAGAAGGAACGAATCAATACACAGAAATGTTGAGTAGTGCAGACAGAACAAATAAACAGCAAATAAATGAAGCCTAAATGGAACAAAATGGTCTAAAGAAATATTGTAGGACTTATTTAATAATGTAGTTTCATTTTAAGCGTGGCCTTGAATACATTATGTTTACCGACAAAAATTATACAAAATTTACTACCGAGGTAAATTTGATTACAGTAACAGCCTGGGATTTGTTATCTCTTATCAGCAAATTAATTGCTATGTTGGACTCTTTTCATGAGATATTCCCAAAAGTAGGCTCATTCGCGTCTAGTTCTCAATGTTATTTTTTGTTTGTGGAAAGTCACTTACAAAGTCGATCTAAAACCTAATTTATCTTTACACAGCCTATTTTGACTTTTGTGAGGCTGTACTTATCATCTTGTTACAAGAGGAGGGTGATTACCGTATAGCGCGTGGTGGTGATGGGGGGCGTGGTGCGCGGCGGGCGCGGGTGGGTCGTCCAACTGCGGCGCGGGCTCCACCAGTAGCTCCACGGTGTCGCCGCCGCGCTCTAACACCGCGCACACTTCCTCGAAGCTTCGCTCCGTCAGTGGCACGCCGCACCATTCCAGTACCTGCAATACACGCGTACAACTTGCCTTTAATCATATTTACGTATGCGCAAGTTTTAATCTAAGCTAAAGAGCTAAAGAGATTTCGGTGCTTCGGAGCACTTCAGTGCTCTACCATTGTGTTGTATGATTTTTTAAATGAATTTATTTCATTGTTCTATTTAGTCATATTTTTATGGTCATAAGTAATAATAACGATTAATATTCACCTTATCCCCCTGTTGCAGGCCGGCTAGGTCTGCAGGCCCGCCCGGCACCGTCCACACGATGACGGC
>NW_013525694.1:2229336-2283772 GCF_000836215.1 Papilio polytes
GTTGCAGCGCTTCCAGCACCGGCACATCCAGCAAAGAATCCGTGCTGTCCTGCGCAGCGGGGGGCACGCGCGGTCCAGCCTTACGCCGGCACACCGAGCATCGCCATGAACTCTGTAATGATATAGAAAACTTTACAGTTTCGAGAACTTGGTTTTTTGAGTGTAACTTTGTATGTATATAGAAAGTTAGTTATTACCGCCTCGTCATCGCTGGCTGGCTTGGAGTAGGAGGAACAATCCTCGCAGACTCGGTGCTGGCAGCCATTGCACGTGTGGAAAACCTCGCCCGGTTTCAGCGCCTTTAGGCACACGCGGCAAGCGCCTGCGCGTGATGGCGATTTGCCCGCCTCTCTGTAGTACACCACCAATTGAACAATACGCTGGTATTACTATTTATCGTGTCACATATGTTTTTAGTTCAACCCTTGTATTAATTACCTACTTTCTTTTCATACCGTATGTCCAAAATAAAAGCATTATGCAAAAAATCATTTATCTTAATACTGACCGTTCTGTTTTGGTTTGTTGTGGAGGGGGAGGCTGCGCAGGCGGGGCAGCCGGAGGCGGCTCTGCTTCTACTACCACCGGCCTCGGGCCTAGCTTGGTTACTGGAAATTAATGTAACTTTATTCTTCCCAATTCATCCGTTATCGCTTTTCCATTTAATTCACCAATACACATAATGTCAAACTACTATTATCTCAAGTCAAGCGTACGTTTATGACCTATGATCTTAGACAATTTTTATTTGAATATCTACTGTGCTTCTATTCAACGAACAATATAATCCTATCTTCATAAAGTATTTTAACATAATTTTCTAATATCACTAAAATACAATCAATAAATACACAATTCACGTTTGAATACAACAAGAAAACATTTACGGAATTACCGAAGTATAAAAGGTTTGCGGTTGGGGTAGAACAGCGTGTCATTGAATAAATAAATACGGTATCCTCCCTGAATGGACCGCTTGGCTATTCCTTTTTAAAAGAGAATTGTAGTAGATCATTGTATTTATTCTTACTGAATTTATTACATATCAATTACGCTCGAAAGTTTTTTTGGTGAGTCCGCTGCAGACGCTCAGTTCTGACAGTTCTAACTGTTCAGTTAAAAGTGCCTATATAGGCTAAAATTTTAACTAAACTGAACTGTTCAGTTATAAGGTTTTGCCTTAATACCCTGAGTTTTAACGGGACAGTTAAACTCTTCACTTAAAACTATCAGAACTGAGCGTCTGTAGCAGACTTTACAATTTTCGTTTTATCGAGGACAAACTTAAGTATTTTGGAGATACGCCATAGGCTTAGATAAATGTTTGCTGAGAAAGTTTCCATTTTGTGAGGAAAGTGGAAATACTTTTGATGTTAAATTCGATAACTTGATTTTTAATTTGTCGTCGGCGTTGGGGAATTAGATTACAGCTGGCCCGGGTTGAGATCGTTTGTTTCACTAAAGAGTTTATTCATCAAATTTTACACTTTGGGTTTGAAATTTACAGGACTAGTTTTCTACTAAATTTTCATTTATAATATTATCTCTTATAGTGTTACTTCCCATTGCTCTGATTTAGGAAATAATATGGTGGTTTCCTCACTTGCCTTCCTCACCGCAACAAATCAGAATCCTTATTCGGCCTCAATCCAGTATTGAAAACATTGCTGCTCAACTTATAATTTTAATTTAAACTAGCGTCTCGCAAACATTTTGCTTGATTAAGTGACCATAGTTTTTACTGTGCCAGTCTTCTTAAATATTTGCATATTCACTGTCGTTCTGTAGTGTTTTGTTAGTTAAGTAAGATTAGACAGTGCGGTGGTTAGTTTAAAAAAAGATAAATTGAGTTCAATTAATTTAGGGAAGTCCACTTCAATTTGCGGAACGTCTTTATTCTATATATGGATCATAATAATACGGAGGGCGGACAAAAACGCGCGGTATTTGATAGCAGCTAAGTGGAGCTCGGAGCGGAATTTACGAGCATTTCTCAATATTCATAGCGAAATTTTGCGAGATACGCGATCCCACGGGACGCGCTGACTGTACTCCACGCCTTATGGATTCCTTCTCCAACAAATAGAACGTAGAGAGCATCTCGTCAAATATCTCTTAAATTGAATATTTATTTACAACGTGAACAAACTTTTTATTATTTATAACATAAGCTACGTTTTATTTTAAACTATGTTCAAGTGAAGTAGGATTATCATACCTTATTGTTTGTAACATAGAGAAAGTTTTTGAAACTCAATATAAATGTATTCTAATAGATAGAATAATAAAATAACCTTCGTCCGTATTGCGAAAGAGGACGCAAAAAATGATTATGGCAAAATGTAACAAAAACCGTTTAGATCTTTTGCAACATTTTAAATTTTTCTATGGCTTCCTGTCTGCTTACCTTTTTACAGACTCACTTTATCGTTGTTCCCATATTTGGATTATTAATCAATAAAAAAAACAGAGTTCGTCAGTTACAAAATTTAGAATACTTAACACCAGAGAATACATACTTTACATCAGTATAATAACAAGTAAAAGCTATGTAGTTAATTCACGAATGTAGGCTGGAATTATCACCGAGATGAAATATGGATATAGCTAGGCTGTGAGGTTGCGGACGGTATCCGGCGTGGCGGTGTCGGGCGGCGCGTATTGATTTTGTGCCGGGAGCCATCTAGGAATGCTCAAGAGCATTTTGGCATCTTCATTATCTACAGCCAAATAGTTGAAAGGTAGTTAGTTATGTTATATACCTGGTTGTATAATTCAATGCTTTATTATGTAATACGCTCAGGTATGTGTTTAATTTTACAATACTTGTTCTTACTTTTTCAGTTTATTTAAAGTTTTCATTTATAATCATTAAATTCAGGTGTTCGTTTTGTTTATTAACATTTCTGTGAAGTAATAGTAAAAATAGATGCGATAATTATTCCCTTTACATTTTACGTGGAATTTAAAAAATCAAAAGCGAGGAGCCTATGTGTTCTTCCAGACTATCCTCTACATATAAAGCAAATTTCATCGAAATCCGTTCAGCCGTTTAGGCTACAAACACTAACAAACATCCATCTATTCATCTAAACTTTCGCATTTATAATATTAGTATCATTGGTTTTTCTCATGTTATTCTCAAATTCGTTCATAACTAAACAATGAATCTAATAAGCTTCTAACTTTCGTCACGTCAAACATAATAATAGGTTTGTTGGAAACAACAGAAAATCAAATACAATCAAACAGCATTACAACTATAAATGGGCTTTGAAGGGATTAATTATTAGCTCTATCAAAGTTGTAATTGGGACGTCAAGTTTCAATTCGACTAAAGCTTCCGTCGACAGAAAATTGATAGATCTTGCAACGAAAGCACACAATGGATTACAATACGAGACCGGCAAGGCTGTCATTATGTTGCTAACAACTTCAAATATCATGTTTAGTTTTTATATTTGCAAATTGTAATTTTATTAAGTAACTACACAATAATATATCGTACTAATATAATAGATGCAAAAGTTTATATCGACGGATGGATGAATGGATGGATTTTTGTTAGAGTTTTCAGCTTAAACGGCTGAACGGATCTCGATGTCTGGAAGAACACATAGGTTACCTAATTTCTTTTTTTTTTTTAATTCTACGCGAACGCAGTCGCGGGCCAATGCTAGTAATTACATAAGATTAAAAACTCTACCAATGGAAATTAAGATTGAAATCGATATGTATCTTCAACTAGGATTTTTTTTTACAATTTAGTTGGTTTTGTACAAAATATATAAGTTACCTAAATCATGCAGACATTAACTAAGAAGAAGGGCCTCTGTATAAATCAACATTTCCTGCATATGGTGAAATTATTGCCTTCCTAACTTTGTAGCAAATTGCGTAGATAACTTGGTGGGAAACTCGGCGGTAACATTTTAACTTTGACGTTAATAGCTTGTTAAAACATGTACATATCAAGATGAGAATTGAGTTCAGTTGCGGTCTTCAAACTTACGAGCATAGTTATATGTAAGGTAAGTAGGTAAATAAGTATTTACTTTAGTATTTAGTTTATTAATACTAAGTATTTTGTTGCGATTCTTGTAAGAATGATAAGTTCAGATGTTTCGTCCGCAATGACTTAGTTTTACATTAACTGTAGCTGTTCCCATGCGTCTTCGTTCGTCCATGGTTTACGTTTGTCAAACGTCAGAATTCAAATGCAAAAATGACAACCTTCCTTAATGTCGGTAACTCGTAGTTTATGGTCCCTTTCCGAAATGAAAGTTTTTTTCCCAAACTATTTATCCCCCAAGTTTTAAAGTCTGAAAATATATGGTATAGCCTAAAGCCTGTCGTAAGTGTAGGGCTTTTTGTTAAATAAAGAATTATGTTAAAATATTTCGTGATTGTTGGAATCCTACGCCACAACGTAGTGTGTGTTTAGGCTTTATTATATTAGTATAGACTAGCTTTCGCCCGCGATTCTACCCTGTGGAAATAAAAAAAAAACAAAAATATGTGTATATATGTGTTCTTCCAGACTATCCTCTACATCGATGCCAAATTCCATCAAGATCCGTTCAGCAGTTTAGCTACAAACTCTAACAAACATCCAACCATTTAAACTTCGCATTTATAATATTAGTAAGAAGTAAGATTCTAATATTTGATACTTGCCTTTGTCTTGTGCTGTGAGTAGTGATGACGACAGCGTCTGCCTCAGTTTGCCGAATGTACCGGACGTCTCAATCTGACCAACTGTGTTTGTGTCCTCCGTCGCAACCATCTGAAACAAGTAGATGCAAATTTTAAACAATTCTCATTATTTATAAAAAGGTTAATCCAACTAAAGGATTATTTAAGGTGTGGCTTAAATAAATAATTCGTTCACTCTATGTTGGCCAAAGTCTCCGAGGGCGTATTTTTAAAGCAATTCGATCGATGGCTCACAAACGGTTACGCCTTCAAAGGGGAAAATTAAAAATGTTTTTCTTTTCCTCGAAGCCTTGCAACATCGCGCCAACTTTTATTAAACTGCCAATATGTTTGAAACGCTAAAAGAAATCAATCGATTCTAAAAATGAATTAATTTTACAGTTTTAAATGTGATTTATAACGTTTTAATTTATTCTAAAAACTATACACAATATTTCGAATGTCATACAATTGAGTGATTACAAGCTTTAAGCTAAAATATATTGCAAGCAATATTAGATGAAAGTCCCCGAGGATGTGGACTTAGAACGTACCGCGGGCAATATTGACTTGCCTAAGATGGCTTAGTCGTGCACCAACTTATGTTGTATTTAGTACAGTAATAAGATGTAACTGTTGACTGTGAAGTATAATTACTGCAACTACTTACTTCTAAGGGTATTTATTATATTTTATATCATTGTTCCGACTGAATACGACTAGTCTTAAGTTTTTTTTAATAAAAACGTTAACGATAAATATTTCATTTATACTTTTTGTTTGCTTCTGCTGAGATTAGTCTTTTGTTTTCCAAAATAACAACAATAGCAATTTAAATATAACTTTATATACCATATACAGATATCAAATAACAAAAAAATTCTCAAAAAAACCGTGTTCGCGGCGAGTGACATCGTGTAGTGATAAAACTCTTCATACAAAAGTAACGACCCAGTAATGGTGTCGTAAATTTTATGGAACGCAACAGATGGGGAATGAAAGCTCTTGGAGACAGGAAAATCAATAATGTCGTCTCCCGAACTTCAGTGAGCTTTTTATATCTCCGCTCCTGGCGAGGTGGCTCGAGACTTGCTCAGCAATAAGCAGCCGATGCTGATGATACTGCAAAATGTCAAATCATAATGCTGTACACGAATGAGATATCGGTTTTTGGATTAAATGTTTTTCGTCCCTTTTTTGTTCCATTTTTAGAACCAACTATTTTCCGCACTAGACAATTAGATCATTGATACATGTTTTAGGCATTCAAAAACTAGGTATTTATAATGTTAAAATTTATAACACTATATATTGGAAGGAAGAAAAAAATATATGATTTTCGGTGGAAGGAACTAGCTAAGGTTCAATAAAGCTAACTCATAACGGACGTAGTAAAACGGAATCACTACCTGTGATCCGAGAAAGTAAAAGCGGTAGCAAAGTACACGCTAGCCGTGGAGTTGTGGGAATCAATCATTTATGTCCCTATCGTCCCATTTAAAGAGAGATTTTATTGTCATAATAGTTTCAAAAATAAAAAATGTTGCCGGCAATAATCTCAGCTCATCTGGTTTTGTTGGCGAAAATGTTCGTTGTTATTATGATAAATATTTACACTGCAAATTATCCTTCCCATAAGATTAAATTTCACAAAATTCAAAACAAGTAAGAACACAACATCATAGTCCATCGGGATTGTATGCGGTCATACCACAATTCCTCAAGAGTTGCTACAAACCCGGCGTTATTGAATTTTGCAAACAAAGCAACCATACCAAAGTCACGCTAGCTTTCGCTTGGGGTTTAAAGTCTGATAGAGTTTATAGTTTTAATTGTATCACAGCTCTCTACGTGGCTTGATAAAAGTGTTTGTGATCGGAACGCTTTGGACTAAATACAAGATGTTATGATTTTTTTTAGGATTTCTCTTTGTTGGTTGACACTAATTGGATTATTAATTGTAAATACTATAATTTTTTGCGATTATTTAAATGTAAACAAGGTTTGGGCGTACCGATTTATATCACGATAAAGTAGGTCATGAACATTCGCACTCACCCCCAGCGTATGCGGCGGCGGAGTGCGAGGGGTGCGTGCGGGGTGCGGTGGCCCCGGTGACCCACTTGTTGCCGGTCTGCTATTTACATTACGACTTTAATTGCCGTGACCAACAAAAGGTGCACGGCCTCTATTTTAGTTTGTCAAGAAATTGCTTCTCACAATATTACACTATGTCTGTAATTGTTTTTAGGCATTTTAATTTATGTATACATCTATGGTAGTTAGACACAAAGAGCATTTACGCACAGGTCTACGAGATTTACAGTTACAAGTTTTACGTCTACGAGGTACGTCTACGAGTTACACCTCTTCCTTGAGTTAGCTCCACTTTTAGATTGTACATAAATCTTTATCAATTCAATTAAGAACAAACTCTGTTTTTGCCGACTTGATGTTAATAAATATTTTAAAAATGTAGAAAGGGTTTTTAAATAAAGAATAGTAATAACTATTTACGAATAACATTTATTTTTATTGATTTAGGGTCAACTTGAAATATATGCAGAGAGAGGAATAAAAAGAAAGGATAAAATCCAAGTGCGATCTCGAGTGATTTAGATTTATTTGATGGTGCTTCCAGCCGAGCGCGTCCGTTGCCTTAATGTGATTTCTGAACGGTTACTTCCAGATGAGAGAGCCTAGGAAACAGTAAATCACTAAACTTACTTTACCTTACAACTGTTTGTTTCACGTTTATCGCTAGATTGAGGTTTATTGCGTTTATTTGTTCCCTTGAAAAAACTATCCTAATAGCATTTACCCTAATTACTTGTGATGTATATCACACAAATTATTGTATTCACTTAATTCTGTATATTTTTTCTATTCCTTTACGGGACAACCACACTATCAATATCGCAAAATTGAAACGATGGATTAAAGTTCATTATACCTTTCAGTATTATAGTATATGAATATACTAAGGGGCTGTCCCACCAAATTGTATATTACCTGATAACAATCCAACGTCTAAAATGTCTGATGGAAATATCGGATTTTGTTGCCTGACAGTTACGTCATTTTTAAGCTATATAAGCCTCTATCAGCCAGTAATGGGACAGGCCCTTAGTATTATTAATATGCTAACATGTATGTTATAATAAAACAATACAACGAATATGCTGATGATTGTAGTTCAAGTCACGTGGGATTATCAGTGTGTTAATTAATATATTCTGATACATCTGACATTCAAAGCGAATTGATGTACAATGTAAAGCCGTTATTGTTCGGTGACGGACATAACTGAGTAAAGCGCAATCGGGGGCCGTTTGTCGTTGCGTAATTACGTCCCTTTGTGACCACGCCGCAGCCTCACAAGCCCCAGACACAGCCACGGATAAATCTGCCTAAAGTAACGTTAACTGTAACATATATAGTTGTTTAAAGGCCCATATGAGACGATTCAGTTTAGAATTCGTATGAGAGCTATCTTCGATGATGATTTGTAAGCGTTTATAGCTTTTGAGTTGTTTTATTACTAACTTTTAAATCCTTCAGTTGTGATAAATTTTTGATTGGTGTTCAATTAAATATTGTATTAATGTATGAATAAGTGAAAACATCGTCGACTGATAATAAAAACCTTTTAACGTCGACATTCAAAAATGCCATTACATCCACTATTAAAAACGAGTTTACGTTATTCTTTATGGAAACATTAAACTCTCGTAAATTACTTGTAGTTTTAATGGACTGTAACATCCTAATAACGCAATACAAACTAATTTTTAGGATTCATATTCTTTGTGTTCTTTTTCGAAATAAGTATCAACATAAAAAAATTGACTAATTAACGAGAAGTAAGGCCACCAGTAGACGCAGCGTCACAAAATGCAGAATCCTCTTTGATATGGCAGGCAGTTTCGAAAAAATGCTATCCAAAAAAATGGTAAAGCGACCTCAGTCGGTCATATCTAAATGTCCAGAAAGTATAAACTAAAACATTTCCTAATCATATCTTCCTTAATAGTATCTTGACCAAAAATTTAACATTTGTAATTAAACGTTTTATTTAGTTACAGTCGTAACGCGACACAGTTTGATTTGATGTGACGTCAGAGGCGGTCAAAGTGGGACCTCGATCGAAAGCTCTATTTTAGGCACGTATTTTCCGTCAATTGCTTTTGAGCTTTATCCTTCCCGTCGGTGAGAGAATTCTTGTCCGAAATATAATAAGTACTTAAGTTGTTCTGTATTTCGAGTGCCGGTGTTTATAAGAGATAATTCCTGTACAAAGTAAATTACTTTTAGAACTTTTAATTTGTTACAAGAGTTTAGGAAAGCGATTGATGATTCGTGCTTCTTAGATTATATCCTCAGTTTTGTTTTTCTTATTCTGATGTACCCTTGATTTAAAGTTTGAGTAAATAAACAGCAAGCTGATTAAGAATACTAAGTAATCATTCGGATAAATTCATTATACAAAATCTGAATTTATGTGTAAGCCCTCGAGAGCTACCGATAAAATGGTTATCAAAATTTGAGCATAAGTTGCTAAGATATTTAAAAAAAGATTAAAGTGATGTGTCGCTAATGGAACTATTTGCACGAGTTGATAGAAGTTTAGGCTCAACATTTAAACTAAGTGAGCACTGCGCTAGAGTTACTGGGCTTGTTGCACGTACTCGTACGATTTCATCGTCCAACTTTTAATAGGACGGCACTTAGCATGTTGGACGCTGTGTGTGAGAAATGTCCTATGATGTGGACAGAATCACGCTACTATATTAAGTATGCTTGTGTCGTGATGTCGTGTGTTTGTAATAAAAATGTGTCATAAAAAGTACTTTCATACAACAGCAACACAATTAACTGTAAATAATAAGCAGTGTTTACTGTCGATGTTGACGCAGCTGCGTAGTTTTGCTTGTCAACAAAATATATGCAGCGACCACAACGAATTAACTGAATTTTACTCTATCCACGCATAACCTAAAAGTTAATTGCAGAGCATAAATTACTTATTAAAGGCTAGGTTTAGCCTGCGATGCCGTCCGTGTGGAATTAATAAAAAAAAAAACAAAAGTAACTAGCCCCTATATTCTTCCACACGGTGTTCTACATCTCTGCCAAATTTCATCGATACTCATTCAGCCGTATAGCCTACAGACTCTAACATTCATCCATCCATTCAAACTTTTGCATTTACAAAATTAGTTTTAACTACAAAAATTAAAACACATAAGTAAGATGCAAGCGTCTTACTTCATGGCTCATAGTACGATCGTATGAATATGATTTGAAAAAGTACGCAATACAAAAGAGTGATGTGAAAGAATTTAAAATTGTTTATATCATAAGACTTAAGAGAACGTGCGCTTTCATAGAAAGAGACGTTGGATTGCACTGAAGAATAATAAAAGCGAACACTTTGTAGTGAGATGCGGAGAATTATTTTTATTTAAAAAAGAATTTTGTTGGAGTATGTCGCGGAGTGGTATCGCGGGAGATGCTCGGCGTCGTATCGACATTCGCCAGATAAACGCGACGCGTGGTATTTTCCTGTACAAACGTATGCAGCTCTATGAATATAAATTAATCCACCAGTAGTTGCTGTTATTACTGTCGTTACTTATATTTTTTCCAGAATTTTAAGAGACATTTCTTTATTAAAAACGGCTTTACTCAAGTATAGTTAATTGTTGTCAGCACCGAATATATTCGACTCCATCCACGGCCCGATTTCAGGATGATTTTATTTCCCTTTCATCAACAAAAGATAATTGTTTATTGCTAAAAAGTCATGTACATGCATATTATAATGTAATCATTAAAAAAATCTTTGTATTTAAATGAACTACGTAAAAAAGTGCTATAGTGCTCTATTACAGTGTAGAATTTGAAAAATATACTTACTTTACATGTATACGTTTCAAAAACACTTATTCACGCCAATTCGATTTTTTTTATATCAACAGAAAGTTTTCCAATCTACAAAGTACCCACAAAAACAATTACTCGCTATACAAAGTATCTTGATACGTGATGTGCTCAGACTTTATGAATAAATGATCACCTTATTCTATTCCCCAGTGAATTGTGTACAACTTTTACATTATTTTATCGTCTTTTCAGAAGTCAGTTGGTAGTTTGACACTACGTAGTGTCCACAAAATAGACGCGAAAGGATATTTCTTAATATTCCATCTGAAATTTTAAATTCAATTACACTGTCTAGACATAAAGCGTGCTAGTGTTAGTTTACCTGTACAGATTTAACTGAATAGTGGAATGTTGTTGAAATCTCCATGTGTAAGGAAAATTTTACCTGTCAGTTTTAATTGTACAGTTCCACCGTTCAGTTAGTTGTAGCAGGCTTAAGTAATTTTATTAAAACTTCCTCTAAGTACGTACTGACCTGATTTCAATTAATTGCTAAAACTTAATTTGTATCGTACTCTTTATGGAATTGTACAAACTGATTGCGAAAGTTTGTGATCATGGTGGGCAACTCGTGATGCTCGATTTGCGCCACAACGTCACGTGCCCATTACACAACGAACAATTAAAAACTACTTTATTTCTTACTTTGTATGGCTTTCTTTTAATTTGTTGCAAAAAGTGTTGTAAGGTTATTAATTTTCCTACAAATAGTTTAGTTTTTAAAACTTACGTTTACTTTTCTAACAAATTGAACTGTGAACGAAATTTTCTTTCTCTGACACACTTTCTAAAATTGTTTGCAAGATTTTATAATCTAGATATATTACTAAAACATTCATTAACAAATTGTTTAAAAAAAGCTATCCTTATTTTGTTAAAAGAAACAGTATTTATAATTCCCTTTCCGATCATACTATGGTGGAAAGCTTCTATAAACTATTAATATGAAATCATAACAATCTCTTTAATACCGTTCTCTTCCACCTTCACATTCATTTATCTTTATCGATGTCATTAAAGACAATGTATTGCTGATACTGAGGTCCTGGTCGGATGGGAGTTGTAATAGCTTAGTAGTTTATGTCTTATCGAATTTTTGCTTACGTAAGACAAAATTGGTCCTTCAAGTCATATCATTTTGAAAACTTTACATTTTTTAACAGTTAGTTTATTTAAAAAAAGTATAATATATAAAAATCTTATGTCAAAATACATGAAATGTGATTACATCAGGATAAAATAATTTTATCGTAAGACGTATAAGTAAAATAAAGCGTGTAGGGCACAGCCGAAATTACGCCGAACCTTTTTACGAACATACATTTACTGATAAAAACATCTTAATCTTCTGACGAAATGGCTCCCATTTGAGTACTTTCCGCTTCGTAAACAAATACATCGATAAAAGTAATATAACACGTCATATATTGTAACATGTGTGTAAAAAATTATTAGAAAGTTACGGGAAATTGAAATCACAAACTAAAGTTTAATGTTTGGCTTTGAATTATTGACAAATAAAACATTTGTGCAGTTAACTGTACTTAACATGGTATATCATTATAAATTTCTCTCATATATTTTTTTAAATATTAAGAAGTTCACTTTCACTTTACAATTTCAGATTAAAAACACCGTCGTTGTCTGATTGTATTCTCGAGATAAATATTGACATAAAAAGGAGCATAAATCTGTTTTACCAACATTATAAAGTTAAGAAGCTCAATCCCTCTTAGTGACGTGAATGTATTCATTTTATAGTTTGGATTAATATCCATATAATTTAATCATAAAACTTCTTACATCGTAGTTAAGCGCGCTATCCCTAGACTTATTAGTTTCTTATTAATACAGTAAAGTCCACTTAAAAAGCATAAAATAATTCACATGTAGTAGAGACGAGATAATGTCGGTTGTCAGCGCCTGTGTACACTGGCTGGCGATTGTCTGCCGTCGCTCGTGAATAATATATCGGCTTGAATATTCACATATCCATCCGTGTGGTTTTGCCTGTGTATTTTTAAGTAGCGTTTTTATATAAAAACAAATAGCATAACCTTTATAGAAAAAGTTACATAATCAACAGAAAAAAAAACGTATTTAAAAATATAAGAGCTTAAATGTTAATGAACATTTTATAACTCGTTCTGCAGTTGAGATTTTTGGGAGCAAACAGTCAAACCTTTTTCTTTCTATAACATGGTAAGGTAATCAGCACGGTTTAGTTTCTAGTGTTTTAAATAGTAATACGGTACTTAATTATCCAAGCCTATTTTTCTTTATGTAGCAACTAGCTTTTGCCCGCGACTCCGTCCGCGTGAAATATAAAAATAATAATAAGGAAATAAAAAATATAGCTTATTTTACTCAACGATAAATAACGTTTGTAACGGTGAAAGATTTTTTTAAATCGGTCTTGTAGTTTTTAAGAATATTACAATCAAACAAACAAAGTTTTCCTCTTTATAATATCAGTACTCGTATAAATTTAAAAGATTGTATTTTTGTTGCATTACTTGTCTATTTCCCCCAAATGTAAAGTTTTATACAACAGCAGCTATGAATAGTTGCTTTGTGAGAGTGTTCTTTGTAGTGCAGCGGGGCCTTTAAATTGGAAATACCAATCGGTTCCTGCGTGTTGCTGACGTTTAATTATTTCAAAGTTTCTTTGTCTCGCTTGTGTTACTGCACGAAAGGGAATGTCCATGCTATTGTATCTTTGCTATATTAAAGTGAAAAATGTACCTCTGCCGACCTTTTGGTCGGCTTTTTAGCTTTCAGATACAACTCGTTCATGCGACAATAGTTTGCCTTGATCAGGAAATGAAATGCAGCTTTACAAAATATAAAGTAAAGAAAAAAAAATGTTTTCTCATTGTATCTTGACTATACTTAACATTTTCATTCTATGGAGTTTTTTTAATTTTGCAAACATTCGATAAAATTTTATAAAAAAGACAAATCCACATCCAAATAAGGTATCAGAATGGATAACGCAAAGCTTCCAAAACTATAAATATGTAGGTGTAGGAACGTAAACTATAAAGTCTGTGGGCTAGTGTCAAGTCGTAAAAATGCCAAGAAGAATCAGTGAAAGACGACAAGAAATAAACGAAGCCTAGATCTAGCTTGAAATAGAAAAGTTGTATGATTAAAATTAAGCATTTTTGTCAGTAATTACTTTGTTTGTAATGTTTAAATAAAGCGCTGAAACGCGTATATGTTGCATAATTGTGTTACAACAGGTAAATAAATTAATGTAATCAATGATTAATTACTTAATAGTTATTGCAGATGTGTAAAATATAAATTACGTTATAATTTCCAATAATTTTAAACCATTCGGTGGTCGATTAGTATGAGCTCGCATTTCATTATCCAAACAAACAGAATGAGCTCGATCGTCGGTCGTTTTATTAAAAACGCTTTATTTTCTCTGTTATTCATTATGCTGCGTTAACTCTATGTTTGTAATTGTACATTTATTGAAGGACGAAAACACAAAGAAATACGATGTGTTGAATAGAATACAACGAATAACAATGTATTGTGAGTGCCTATAGTCAAGACATCCTTTTAGATGTGGCCAAATTCCTACTTTGTGTAAGATAAATACTACATAGATTCAACGTTGCTAGGTTGTGTTTTGATCTATCATATAAGAGCATATGCACACTTGGAACTAAACTATCGTACAACTGTTTAGTCTCGCTTTGATTCGTATGAGTTTACATGGAGGTGCGCACACTACTCGATTTTTAGTTGCATGGGTTGCGAAACAATTGGTAATCGTATAACGTTTGTGCGATAGTTTACTCAAAGGTGTAAGCCTGCCCTTAGACGCATTCTTTATTTGTCAACATTTTCGTTATAAATTGTCACTTTAGTAGTAACTAGTAGTATTTTATATCAAATTAAAACAAACAACTAAATAAAGCTTTACTTTACGTCATTTGGTAAGCTCCTTCCCGTCGCAGTTGGCTTGTAGTTTAAATTAGTTCTCTTACCGCTAGGCTCATGATAAATCTTTCCATCCTTCCTTATTTTCATGCCCCTAATCTCCTGTCCTATTACCTTGATCGATGGCTCTTTGTAGAGTAAACCTATTACACACCGCACGTGAATATAATGAAATGACACTCTACGTATGATCGTAAAATTATGAATTATGCCGAGGATATTTTTCCAGATATAAATGAAAAATTGTGTAAAACCTCTCTACTGAGTAGGTCTTGAAAGCTTTTTTTATACTTATCCTTAATTCTAATAGGTCGGTAGGTTGAACCAACTTAAGTAGTTTTAACCTACTTTTCACCAGAGATTATTCCAAGAAAAGATACAAGCGCGAAGTTTAAGAGCATTCTAAGTTGAGAAATCTTTGTATGTGTTACAATTTGGAAGTGCGTAGGATCTTTCTTGGCCTAGAGGAATGTTTTGTAAATAGCAAATGAAGGAGAATTTTCGCAGTTACTTGAAATACATAAACTTATACAATGTTTAATTGATAATGATAACATAGTCAGATGTTTCTATGAAATGAAAAACCTTAGTTAAAATAAAGAAATTGCTTTACATCTGTACATTTTAATGAACACTCTCGCGTGGTGACGTTAATTGAAAAAGTTGTACTGAAATGAGCAGAATTAATTATGCGATGAAAGGGTGGAAGGTCAAGAATTTGTTCAGAATTGTTCTCAGGCAGGTAAAATATTTTAAATTTGTGACACGCTTACACAATTAAAAACATAAAACTATAAAACATTTTTTGCATACAGTTGGATTATTAATATATCTATTTATTAACTTTAAAATTATTTTATATCGTCATAAAAAGTTTATTTCAAAATAAAATATTTCATACCAAGCAAGCGTTATTGAAAAACATGAATGCTTAATTTCATTTCGATCTACGCTCAATATAAATTTTATACGAAATCTATTAACGGAGCGAACTCGTCAAGTGCTGTTCAAAATCTATTTATCAAATATTTCCATTTATTCGCAGTTATATATTTTTACACATATTTCGAATATTAAAAAATCCAAGGTCGAACAGAAACTTGTATTTATGTTTCATTAGACAGCCTTATTTAGCTGAACTTCATTCTGTTAGTCGGAATTTTATACATGTAGGTTCATATATTCAAGTTTTTAATATATATATCTACTTCTAAACTAATATATTAAAGCGTAAATAGTATTCTATTTTATTTTACTGTTATTTTTAAACACACGCTACTTCATGGCGCAAGATGTTAGCAATCACAGCATATTTTTGAATAATTCTTTCTTTAAAAAGCCCTACACTTACGACACCCTTATTACTATATATTTTCACGTTACTAGAGTTAGGGAGTAAATAAATTGGAAAAAATCTTTCATGTGGGAAAGGGATCATAAACTACAAAACTGCCAACATTAAGGAAGCAATAACAAAAAGGTAATTTTGACATTTGCAATTGAGAATTTGATAAATGTACACAATAAAATAAAGTTTTTATAATTTCTTTCGGTTGAAGCCACACGGGAACAGCTAGTACTCGTATGTTATACGTCGCCATGAAGCAGAACAGTTAACTTTCCTTTTAATGAACGTAGTGAAGCTTACACGTGGCATCGTTTTATTAAAAGGGACGAGTTGTAAGCTCTTCAAATTTTGAACAATGTGTAGAATATGTATTCGTATGGTATTACCTGTGTTACCTAATATTCGGAGGTAAAATATTATATTTAGTATATCTTTGTGTCATCAATACGATGGATAGGGAAATAAAAAGTCGGTACTATTAGGCGTTTAGACTACCATTAAAAACGACAAGTTATTTATTATTAATAATGTAACGACTACAAAGAAATTGTTTATTCAATAAAACGTTCTCAAACTGTGTACACTGTAAGTCTCCTCGGTATATTTTTCTTAAAACAACTCAATCATATAATTTCTTTTACAAATGTTTGTAGAAAGTCACATGCGAGCAATTTATTTTGCAAACAAAATTATTTTCGATGTTTAGAGAAGCTTTAAAGGTATTTTTTTTTCTGAGCTAACGTGCTAGATTATGCTCCTACAGAATAATTATTTTTGTGATATATACGATTAGAGATTTTTGTGTTAGGAGCTAGTTAGTGCGGCGTGGCGACTTTTTGTCAATCCTAATTTCTCTATTTACCTTATTAAATCTTGTTATTAAAATGTATTTTTGTTCTCTACACGTTAAAGCCCGAAACATCTGTTAGTTAAGGCTATTTCGCATACAAGTGTCATAATTTGAGTGGGAGCGGGTCGACGGGAGCGCCCGCCCGCGCCGCTGGAGAGTTTTTAATTAAAGCGACAGAGGCATAAAATCAAAATGGCCACTCAAACTTTACGCGGAATGTAACCCTCGTATAATCTGTAATGACTTATTGTTTTATTTCCTTGTAGTAACCAGAGTTATATTTGAATATTCTAATTAATCGTATGAATCATACTTACAGAGGCTGATGTAAGAATTAATCGAATAATACCGAATTTAATACAAAATCATAGACAACTGAATAAAAACAAAAATTATGATAATTCATATCGCAATTAGACTCCTGAACGGTTGGTTTTTGTCGAATTAACTATACTAATGAATAGTTATGGCAATATGTAACTCACCTTCTTCATAAAAGACATAACGTTTGTGGGCAGCATCTTGTAGTTTTTCTCTCACTGTCACTTCACTCACACCATTATACCACACGAAGCTGAGCGCACTCTGAACTGTACACGAACTAACAGCTAACTCAGTCGGGTATGAGAATAGATACAATCACACATAGCATTTTATTAGTTTAAAACTTTACTTTCCGACTTTGTGTCAGCACTAACACCTGAAACAAAAGAAATAGGATTTTAATGGTATAATTGAAACAGTTTTACTATCAATGCAGTTCAGTCATGCTAATATTATAAATGCGAAAGTTTAGATGGATGGATGGATGGATATTTGTTAGAGTTTGTAGTCTAAACGGCTGAACGGATTTCGATGAAATTTGGAATAGATGTAGAGGATAGTCTGGAAGAACACATAGCCTACTCAATTTTGCGTTTTTTAATTCCACGCGAACGGAGTCGCGGGCTAATATTTTAATACACTTATAATGACGAATACTCTAACAACCGAATGCTGAAGCGATTTTTAAACAATTCGCTTCGCAATCTCTGCTTATAAACCGAAAGTGCACTGCTAGTCGTTAACGGCTATCAAATTAGTATCTTAGTGTGGATTTTTCACACTATAACTCCTCTAAGAGATGTTTTTATCGACCGTTTGTCTATTCTGAGTGCGACAGTGAGTCTAGAATTGAAAACAAAGTTAATATAAACACAAAATTATTTATACCGTTCATATAAACGTAGTTTGTACAAGTGGGTTATTCAAGTGCTGTTAGTTCCTTTTGCAGTATAAATAATGAATGACCATTCAAAGCAAAAACTGAATTAGTGCTTTCATTTCCCACTCCAAGATAAAATAAGGAGTGAAATTTATAATAACGCGACCATGAATTAATCTACTACAGAATACAGATAAAGAAACTTATGCATTTTAATTAAAGAATATTTAAAAATTACCAAAGGTATGACACGTATGAAAATGTTTTCAAAAACAGCATATCTCTAGTTAGTTTTAGTTTTTCTCTGCATATATAACTACCCTTAAGTAACATAAAGCATTAGAAATGTATAAGAATACGATTCAATATTTCTACTCCAAGAATAAACTAGTTCATACCTTTAATATCAGATTTCTCTATTTTTAAAATATGGAATCGTGAGCTGGCATTCAATATCTGAGCTGGCGACTGCCGTGCGACAGCCAATTAGACGATTCGGTTATACCGCCCGACTGGAGCACGTCCGACGTTCAGCCGGCGCACTCAATTACCCGCCAAAGTGAACTGCGACGGAATCTCTCATGCGTTCCTCATATAATCAGACTAACCGACCATGTTCCTCGATATTTTAAATTTAGTATTCACTAACAATTGTCTTAACATTACCTCTTCCACGAACAGGCAGTAAATAGCAATATCATTTTGCAAAGAAACATTGTTAGACAAGTTAATAAGTAAAGTTTACACAAACACTAACTATGATATATGTTCAGAAGCGTTAGCTACTACAAGAATATACTGTAATGGTAATGAAACAGCGGTTGGTTCGGGACTGATTTGTTCTAAATCAATTGACGGTAGGTTATATAAATCTACCTACATCAAACACAACTTATAGTTTCTTCTTTAAAGAATGTCAATAAATATACAGCAAGAATATGGTTCAACAATAACAGAAAGATTTGCATGACTGGTGCTTTAGTACTTTTCCATTCTTCCTGCGGCAAATTAAAGTTTTATGGCCGGTTGTACAGCTGCATTTAACTATTCGATAGTGGTTATGGTTCGATAATTTCATGAAATGCGTTTCTAAACTATGTAAACTTGATTTTTACTTCGTTGAAACATACGTTAAAAACTATTCAATCACTATTTAATAATAAAATAAATGGAAACTTCAGAAACAGAGCATTAATCGTCTAGAATCTAGTTTACTTATGTGAGTGTAATTTCAGATAATAATTACGCTAATTCTCAAATATTGGATACAGCAGTTTCAATTCGTTAATTAACAAATATTAGTTTCCTTAAATATCTGTGCAAAGTATGTCACCAAATCAAATTTAAACTTGAGTATGCCAAGTCAAATTGCATTTCTAGGTTAATCAATATGGGCGATGTCAGCGTTCGCTACATGCATTTGATAAACGTACTACATATGTACGTGTTGTTAATTTATTTAACAACAGTTACTTATAGTAATTTACTACTATGTGCGCGACATAGTCAAACCGTAATGTAACAAGATACATGTTTGCGATTGAAAAAACGTAACATCAATATTAATCGTTAAAAGTTTTAATCATTACAGCGTATAGTGACCATATTTATATGTATGTTAAGTAAATACACAAACAAAGACATTTAAAAAAATACATTTTTGAATCCCATTGTACAACACAGCTCTAGTAGTGTACTCATAACTTGTCGAATACTAGTAAATACAATTTAATGTATGTAAGCATACAGGAATTAAGAAATCTCTAAAAGCTTCATAATAATAATAAAACATACTTGAGTACTAAATATTATTTAATTTTAGTTCACTGATGTCAGTAGATTAATAATGCAAACGACGCACAAAGCGCGGGATGCAATTTGCGTAAATATTTAGCTGTAGAATGCGATATTAAACATGGCGGGTAAGTCGATTACGTGAGTCTATGGCGCGGATTACATTGGATAATTGGAACGAGCGCTGTGGTCGTGGCCGGCAAGGCACCCGGCACCGACATAGAACTCCTTTGTTCTATTCATCGCCTCTCTCTGCGGCCGACAACTGATTGCAAGTGTAACAAGCCGCGAGCCTTACCTCCCTTGTCGTCATGCAATTTAAACTCGCCTTTGTCTTGTACAACGTTTAGATTGACCGCTATTTATCGCTACTTGGCCTCTGGTAGCGATAACAATATTGGCTCAGAGTTTAATGACTGTTTTGTCATTGTAAATTAAATCATTATACCTTGGTTTCTTAATAAAATAATACTACTAGTCTTTTACATTTTATACAAACAAGAAGTTGTTATATTTGAAACCCAAGCTACTTGGAGCTTCGGGCGGTGTCTAGTATTAAAAACAGCAGCAAATATTTAGGCTTAAATTTAACGTCTACTTCTATTTGTAAGAAGATTCTGTGATGCAGTACGTCTTTAATATTTTACATGCTTTTTAATTTTGTACAAAATAAAGTCAATTCTTACTTATATACAAGTAAATTACTTTTTCGACAAAGAGCTTTCTTTATTAATTCTTTTTTAATTAAACTTAACGCCTTTTAAAATATTATAGCAAAGTGGAAACAAGTAAATTTTCAGCTCTTGATAAAACAACCAAAAGGCGTTACGCTATTTCATCTTATTTACAATAAGTTGTTGCATGCTATTTTAAATAGACTCAGCAGAATTTATTCTATGACAGAAAAACAGTCGAAAAGTCCAATCACTTTCGATGTCTACATTAGAGGTATTGCTCGGGTCCTGACGTATACAGTCGTTGGAAGTATAATTAACATATTTTACGGTTAAAGAAATAACGCATGTTATCTCTCCGTTTTTAAACTTGAACATGATTTGAATTCTAAACTAAACTATAATCTCTTTTATAATTTTTCCAGCTCCGATCATCATCACGGTTTAGGAAACATGTTATTCAGACAGGTTCACGTCACATCAGGTAAACAATTACTTTGCCTCTGTTACATGAAACAAAAGAGTACACAGTGTTATCATTGTTTACTTCATAAGAAAGTCGTAGGAGCATATTACTTATGCATTTACTAATATGTGTTATGATGTAAAATGAATTTTAATACTACTAATGAGTTTAACGTCACGTTACCAAGGCTATCCGCGAGCGGTCGCTGGTATTGGGGACGGTTTTGCGGCAAGCGGGCTCGCGTCACTTAGCGCCTGCACTTAACGCTGACCCTGAACCATTGTCGCAATGAATAAATAATGATATTCACTTGTGAAAAAACCAACCAACGAAAACTTATTTTTATACACACAACCGCCAGTTCGCATTGCTGATACATGTTTCTTATCAACATTATTTGTCTAATGAAATGTTGAAATTTTCGAAAGTGAATTTAGAAATTTGTTTTTGTTGTGATTGATAGTTGAGTTCACAATATTTATGTAAATGTTTCAGCGACAGGAAAGTTAATAAATGTTGTCTTTTAATACTTTGGGTTACCTATTAATTATGCATGAATGCAAAATATCTTAAAGGTGTGTCCATAAGATATAGTAAACCGTTTTTATCGATTTAATCCGGTTTGTTATTAGTTAAATTCAAAGAAAACTATCTTAAATCTTATCAGATTTAGATTATCTGATTTTGTTATCTAGAATAAAAATTCTGCATAGATTTTTGCAATGTAAAAAGTAATTATATATTAAATACCGATGGGGTCCACTAATCATTAAAAGAAGAAGAATTATATATTTGTAAGGTTATTTAAAATAATAAAAAGCATTAATGCAACATACTTTTATTAATATTATCATCGTCAAACATCGTTTATTGGATTACAACTAACCCTTAGAACTTAAAGTATAGGAGAAATAACTACAAAATTAGAGGTTACCTTAGGTCATGTTACCTTCGGCCTGTTCAAATTAAAATACAGTGAAATGAAAAAAAGTTCTTATTGTGCTTATAAAGACATTAAGATCCATATCACAATACTTAGTCAGTTAAAGATTTTGAAAAAAAAAAACAAACTTTTATGTCTTTTGATTACAAAACGCATAATGCAGGGCAGGATTTATGGCAAGTGATTTTGTCACATGTGAGGAACATTAAAATTGGTACAGCTGTAGATAAGTCCATCTTAGGAGCACATATTTGATACAATGTTATCACTGCCACTGCTAATCATTTTAATAAATTTATATTATTATCATATATCATAACAAAAAAATTATATTATTCTACTATATGAATTTAAGTAAAACAAAACAAGTTGATTTTCTAAGAACAAAAAGAATTATTCACAAGATATTTTATAATATACAAATGGTCATACAAAGGGGCCATAAAAGAACTTAAGTTGGTAAAAAATTATAACGAAAATCTATCAGCAAACTGAAATGCCTGGTAAGTCAATCAAATTAAGTTTTACCCAAACTATGTTTACTCATCAAATTGGATTTTAGCTTCACTTAGATACTGCAGGTTAGAACAAGCTGTGTAAATAGATTTTGCTATTATGGAACAGTATGTCAAAAAAAAAATTAATTTCAATATTCTTTAAATGAGATACTTTTATATTAATCATCTGAAATCTATGTATATTCTAAACAAATAAAAATTTCTGGTATATAATTTTGTCACACTAGTTAAAAATACCCAATTTTACTGCCATACTTATATTAGCAGGACCTGGGTTTAAAATTAACCAAACATTACCAATTTTATTTCTCACACTAATCTCAAGTGTACATTTAATTAAGGTTCATTTACTTTATATGTATTTATCTTTATCTAACACTGCTAGTACCAGACTCATCCAGTGTTTACCAAAAAAGCATAGTGGCATGGAAAATGTTGGAAAAATCTCGATACAAAAAGATATTTAAACTATTGAATAACTTTCAAAATGTTCTATGGAATAAGTGAAGCTAAAATAGCAATTTAATCATGTCACACCTTTACACAACTGTTATTATTTATCTAACATCTGAAGCTCAAATATTTGATCCTTCACCTCATTTGGTAGTTGAATATAATAAATGAGGATAACCATTCTGACTTTAACCTTTTCATGTAAACAATTTTATTTTATGTATAACTATATATTTAGATATCAGTAAACAAATATTACAACAAAACTTAAACACAATAATAAAACAATTTTGGTAATTGAAACTATTTTATGAGGAATATACCATTATTTGAAAATAGTTTGTCCTTTTCAAAGATTGGTCATAAACTTGTTATTCAGTTTGAAAATCATAGAAATTATTTACGGGTAAAGAATTTCACTTTTATGCATAGTGTTGTCATAATTAACTATTTGGTTACAAAAATTGATACATATCCCATGTCAGTTTTAAGGATTTTATTAATGAATACAAATTATTATAATTAAAAAATGTCAAATCTTTAATCTAATTACTATACATGTTGTGAAATTCTTGTGTACAGATAATTTTCTAGGTTAAAGTCAGTCATTTTTACATTTGTGACACAAAATCACAAGTCTTTTTGCAATATCCTCACAACAATAACATCCAAGAGATAAATACACCTTTGTTATACAAAACACTAATGGAAAAACTGAAATGAGAGTTTCACCACTCTGCATCACCATTGGCTTTTTGGAAAACAAAATCCTTTCCACCTAAATTCATTATACCGTCTTTGAGATAGAACTTCCATCTGTTACGACTGCGGGTTATCTTATCATACTGGCAAACAACTACATTATCAGTATCAAACATGTCACCCGGCTCTTCATCTGACACATCATCTCCTGAGTTTAGGGGCTCCTCTTCCGCCCCACCACTTTCATCTCTTTCTTCTTCTTCCTCCTCCGCACGTTCCTCAGCAGATTCCTCATCCTCATCATCATCTCCACCGCCATCTTCTGAGCCGTCACCTACATTTGAACCTTCATCATCTGAGGAATCCATAGCACCATCTAAGGAAAAGGGTGCGGCATTGCTGCGGCCTCCTCCACCACCATCAAAATCATTTTGTTGCCCAGCCAGGGCAGACGTGATATGTTGCTGTAGCAATGTTGCAGCTAATTGTGGTGGTAAATTAACAGTAGCATTGATGATGTTTCCAGTCAAAACTTGGTGTAATTTGTTGCCATGTAGAGCTGCAGCAGGGATCTGTATTGTAAATGAGCGAGCCTGAGATCCCGGCACTCCCGCCTGTGGTGGCAGTGTCAGCTGCACGGCCACTTTGTGATTGGGATCCAATACTTGATGGGGTGGATGTGCACCAGGTACAGTAGGTGCTGAAGCAGCATGGCCCACTCCACTGTTCTGTTGACTTGAACTCTGTTGCGGCATGTGTGTATCAGCTCTCTTAGGAATTATATTATTACCATTAGCTTTTTGGAAAGACTGAAGTACAGGAGGTGGTGGAGGCATATAGTTCTCAACTTGTGGTGGGTCCATGGCCCCGCTTGAGGTTAGTTTCGTCTTCCATAACTGTTTTAATTCTTGTAGGACTTGCTCGTCCACACCATCGTCCAAAAAGCAATCCCGCACTCCAGCGATCACATCATCAACTACCGTGTTGTATAGTTTCAAAACAGATTGTTGACTACTTGTCATCTTGGTTGATAGTATGAAATTGTAAAAACCAAATGTAAGGGATTCCTGATTTGGAATATTCTACGATCAAAAGAATGTTTAAATGATAATTGAAGCGAAAAGAAGTTGCGATCGTTGCTCCTAATCACATCTTTACATTCAATGTCAACCAATATTCGAGTCTATACAACCATTGTGATGTAAGAATTAAACATTCTACTTAACAATCGCGGGTCGATAACGTCCACTAAGAAAAGTTCACGAAAAGGTTTAACCACTTCATAGTAGATTTTTACAAAACTATTTAACATTAATTTTGACAATTGACGACTAAAACATAACCTACAAACAAAACGCAATATTTGCCAGAGTACAAAAATTGTCTGTGGTTTCGATTCGGCGTGGATGTTGTAACACTACGACGCATGCGCGGTATGCGCGAACACAGCGCCAACGTGACTGTAGAAAACGGAAAACTTCTGTTCAATTTTTCTTCATTGCCAGATATAATAATTTGTGGTATGAATAAATTGCTGTATCTTATAGATTTTATAAATGCTTTTTAAAGGGAATACTTCTCTTGGTATTAATAATTAATTAAAGGCTATACGGCTATATTTTCATTCCCGGTCTATTAGTAAAAACTTTATGAAAATAATATAGATCACTGCCCACCGTGAGGCGATCCGGGGGCGGTAGAGTTTTTCCATTTTTTTTTCGTGTTTTGATATCTTTATCTTTTTTGCAGTTTCAGGTGGCAAATATGAATGTTTATATCGCATACAAATTGCTTATCAATTGCCGATGCAACGCCTGCCTTCAGTGATGTGACAAAAAATGTATCAAGGGAAGGTGTATAGAAGACCCGTTCAGATTTCTACGACTACATTCGTAGCGGTTATTTAAGCTCGTTAATTAAAAAGAATAGTTAAGGTTGTAATTTAACTTATTCTTTATGTATTTATGTTGGCGGTATTTTTTTAAGCAAATTAAACAAAATACAACTTCTGGTTTTAAAGTGGAATACATTGAGCGTGGTAGATTATTAGTGTCGGCCACACATGTAGTTATTGTTGATCAAAGTATAAATCGTAGTAAACTCCTATTCCACGCTTGTCTACGGTTAGGTATTTCACAGGTCAAACCGGCCCAATGTTATCACTTGGAGAAATGATTTGGTCACTAATTGCTTCTAGCAAATATTTATTTATGTTTTAAATTACTATATTTAAATGCAAGCGTTGTTACTATAATTTTCATTTCGTAAAAGCGTAGTGTGGCCGCGCTAATGTGATTTATATCAGCAGTGCAGTGAAACTAAATGCGGGCTTTAATATTGTCATTTCATGTAGATATATGTGTAAAATTAATTTAAGTAAGTGCGTTTGTGGCATAAACATTTGCAAAATATTCGTGCTATAAATTGAGGTTGGGAATGACATAATCAATTATGAAATCAAGCATCATACAGAATACAAATTTTTGCTTACATTAATACTTTTGAGATGTACTAACATTGTATTCATATATTTTCAAGATATTATGGTTTATACCTTTTTTGTAGGTGAGAAATATTTTACAAGATGTGAATTGGGTACTAGGTTTTCCCTTCCGATACTATATTTTAGCAGCTTTAACTAATTTGTTACCCGCGTTACGAATGACAGACAACCAAGTGACAAGGGTATTAGCGAATATTTACTGACTTGATTTGCCTTGTCATATTGAAATAGCTTTTCTAGGTCATTAGATCGGAAGAAAAGCTCACTGACTCTTGCTAATAAATTGCTGACGACCACCTTATTATTTAGTTAAGATGTTGCATAGTTAATTAATTTACATTGTTTCGATTTATGTTTTCAGTTTTTTGTGATATTTTACTAGAGGAAATGTGTTTTAACAGAAGTAATTTGGATATTATCTATGGTTATAGGAGTTTTGATTGGCTTCCGGTATAATAGATGTAATTTATTTATATCTTGTATTATTCTCTACCAATTCATATTTTTTAACATGGGATGTAATAATTAAAATAATATTAATGTTTATAAGTTTTTAGATGGACATAATGAAATGACTAATTGTTTATATTTAATTATTGTTTGTATTAAATTAAGGGAAGTAGGTCGCAGAAAATAAACGACAGAATCCAGGATTTAATCGTTTTGATGTATTTTACGTTTTATTTCAGCAGAACCCTACTCAGCCGGTAATGATAGTCCCTTCCGATTTCTCGTCTCGTCAAACAATAGACAAAGGATGGAGAGGGCGGATAAAAACCTGCGCTTTTCGGTCCTTTTTGGGGGTTTTTAATTAGTTTCCATTACGTAAAAACACAATGACTTGAACAACTTTTACAATGTGTATGACTTTTATTGTTTTGATAAAAAAATATAAAAAAATCGAAATGTTAGTCAAACAAATGATAGATAAATAATATCTTTTATATGATAAAATATCTTAATAGATGAAATACATTATTTTCATGACATCCATATGACTTAAGTGTTATGTTTGAGTCTCAATCAATAAAGTCTCCAAACTCGTTATAGGTAAGTGCATGGGGGCGGCCTACCCAGCGCTCACCTGTAGCATCCATCATAAAATCAATACAGGCTTTTGAGACGGGCGTTGAGAGACGACGAAATAAAGCCTCGTCAATTACATAATTTTGCATACATATATGTGAGCTATTAAAATTATCTTTTAGAAACCTTTTAGGACTCAAACTACTACCTAAAATAACCTAACTTTAGCATAGTTGTGCGTCAGATAAACCTTATCTGACGCACAACTATGCTATCGACTCTAAAACGGTCTAACTAAAATCTAAGCTACATCATTTTTAGTTACTTAAGCGGTCTTTTAGAGATTCTTCACTAAAGGATTGTCTTAGTCAAATCTTAGTGTGGCAATTAATACGTTTTCTAACAAAACATATAGCACGATGTATGTACTGTGATGCATAGAGCATGCAGTGATGCCATAAACAATTTACACGCCCCAGATAGCGTATAATTAACGTGCGACTTCAATTTCCGTTCCTTGATTTAAGCCTCGCGCGAAATTCGCTGTTCAAATGAAATGCCATTTCCAATAATTAACTATTGTTCAATAACACTATAAACAAACAATAGGTAGCACTTTTGTTGAAAAATAATATATAATAGTTCCATAAATACTTCGTTAAATTGAAATATTAATTAACGAAGTTACGTAGAACAGTTTTGCTATCGAAGAGGAAAGTTTATACGCTAATGAATCAAACCACGGATTTATTAACACAACGTTAACTAGACTAAAATTATTAAAACAATTTTAACATAAATTTGTTCAGTTTTTAGCAGTGTTATTTCCTGGTAAATTTTATGAAGTATCTTGTTCACTGAAATGTAGTTCAGTTAGATTAAATACTTCGAAAGATAAATTGTTACATTTCCGGCTGACTGATATCAGATGACATTATTAATAATTGTTAATTATTATTTTTTAAACTTATTTGGTGTTTGATGTTGCGGTTTCCGACTGTGGCGAAAAGAATAATTTCCGGAGATCAACGACTGGACCCCGAGAAAATAAATTACGTAGCAAAAACGGCGACTTACGCAGCCTAAATTCATGGGGAAAATGAATTGCCGTCGTAAAGTGAGGCTAAACATTAACGCGTTTATCAAAATATGCAATTTCTCTTAGTCAAAAGAAATATAGTAAAAATACAGCAAACGAGATACGAGAAAACATTTTAGTATAGTGATAAATGTATTCTTTGATTTACATGTTTTTGTTACATTTGAAAATATACAACTATAACAATAAACTGTAAATGCGCACCGGTGGATAAGTAAAAAAAAGTGCGTAGTGCATTAGAATTGCGACGTTAGCATAAACAAGAAAAATGCGATGCTTTTAGCAATGTTTCCGTCTTGCGAAATACATTATAAAAGGAAGGCCAGTACATTGTTGTTATAATAAAAAATAGTAAGAAACTTAAATGTTTTGGTATAAAGTTATCATCTATTCCCAAGGAAATGTTATTTAGAGGATATCTGTCTATTAATTTATCTGTGTGAAACGCTTTAAAAAAGCATAGTATTCTATTTCAATTTGGTATTAGTTTCTGTCGCGAACATCAGATAGAAACAAAATGTACCTGGATTTCAATTCATCTGAAAGCTTTCTCTGTAACAGTCAAAGGTGTATTGATGTAGCAATAGGATTGGAGGCTTTTGACAGACTAAAAAACATAAAACATCATGTGTCATACGTGTTAGTACATTCGTAGTAATCTTGGAATATTATTGTGATAAGAAGGTATGGATGGATTATGTGAAAAAGATAATATATGAAATACAGTGGTAGAGCCCGCTTTAACATCTTCGCACGAATGGGTCAGCTCGCTCGGTGTAATACCACGACCACACAGAAAACAGGCGTGAAGTGGAAGCAATTCCGCGTTTCGTCTGTCGAGTGTGGTGCCGGAGGCCTAATTTTAGTCCATTTCCCTTTCCACCCTTTCTTAAGAAGAAAGGATGGGAAGGAACAGTGGCGAACGAGCAAGCGGCCTCCTGAATTCATCGAAATGGAGAGCCACCGCTGTCCATAAATATCCGCAATTGCAGTTGCGTTGCCTACCCTTAATTGACGGAGGAGGAGATGCACATAAATAGGATATTTCCCCTTCCTATGCTTCTTCTCCACCGTTAAATCCACTTTTCCCTCCCGTTCTTTCCTCTTAGGTAAGGGTGGAAAGGGAAAGGAACTAAAATGAGGCTTAAAATTAGGTTTTAATTTCGATGTAGAAGTGCGTGCATCTTTTGGTAAAAGAGTAGGAAGTTAACTGATTAAGTACAAGTTAAAATAAATTTTCATGGATACTAAAATTAGGAATAGTGAAGTAAGGTGATAAAAGGTCGCACGAATAAGACGGAGTGATCTATCACATTATCATAGAAAAATATAAATTTAAAACGGCTTTCTTTTATTCTAAAAATATACTAAGCTGGTATATATTTACTTGACCTTTCGACGGAACTTTCCTATCTGATCTGCAGAGCTAATTATTTGCAAGATTCCTACTAGCGATAAAATCGATATTATTTACCCAGCCAATCGGGTAACTGCAACAGATTCAATGTAACTAATTTATATTTAGTGTAAAGCATTTTAAAATGTATAGTTACCATTGCTTGATTTATAACAAAACTTAAAGTTGATAAAAGTTATTTGGGTAAAATATTGAGTTAATCATTTTAACAAATTACATTTAGGGTGATCAATCATTTTACTCTATAATAGAAATAGTTGTTTGTTATTTAAGTTTCAGAGGATGTCTATATTTTACCAACAAAATGTCCCACAACACATGTTTATTAAATTGTCTCTTTGTTATAATGTTTTACAATGATTTTTTTATAAAAACACATTTCTAGTATAATTTATTCCAGCAAACACTGATATAATTCTTAAACGTAAGTGCCAGTTACGCCCTCGGTATTTTTTTTTGTCCGTGGGCGTTAAAATAAAGTTACTTTCTCGTAAGCTCTCATCGTTCATCTTTATGTGACTCGACCTTATAAAGGAGGAGTCGAAAGCGGTGATTTTATTCGACAAACAATCCCTTTTTCCATAAATTATTAAAACAGTGACATTTAAAGTACTAGAATAAGTTACTCTCACTTTTATTTGAACAGACTACTGTAATAAATTTTAAGTTTTTTTTACGCTTTTTTGTTCCAATGAAATGGATTACTGTCCACCTGCGATTCATAAAGGGTAGGTAAGGCAAGCAAAATGTGATAAAATTGTTCAATATTTTAATTTCAATATGTGCACACAAAATTATCTCGAATAGGTTTTAAAATTTAATTTACGCTCCGGGCTTATTGGTTGTTAAACTTTATGACTTTGTAAAGTATGTCTGTATTAAAATGTATTAAATTTAAACAACTTTGTCTGGTTTCTAGATTATCTAATTATATTTAGAAAGCAATCTAAGTAATAAAATAACGTCTCTCTTTTGTCTCATGCGACTTTTCCAAGTAAGATAATATATATTTTTTTTATATTTGCATACAATTTTGATTGGTTACGGTGTCTGTTTAAATTGCTTTTTTTATTAGTAAAACATTTTTTTACTAATAAATTATATACACTTGAAGATTATCACATGTCAAAATACTCGTTAATGGCAGATGCGCTCCAACTTCGCTTCGGTTCAGTCATTCAATAAACTTTGCATTGAAACGATTTGGCATTTCGGAATTCTAATCCAAGATGGCTTACAACTTCTACGGCAGATTTCGAGAAACGTATAGCTAACATTCCGCGGAACTCGGGACTTCACAGTTTGCTAAACCGTTGATAATTAATTCCTTTTCGGTTCGTCATAATGTGCATCAAATAAATTAAATCTCAAGTAGATAAGTAACGCATAGACAACATAAAAACATCAATTTAATTATTAAACAAACAAAACGTAACGGTATAGTTTATATAGAGTTGGAATGGATAACTATTAATGAAAAACTACTTCTAATGAGACCATATTAATAGTACCTACCTCCCTCCACCCTATAGATATATCTAGCTTATACACCTAAGTACGATTTCTGAAGCAATACTGTATGGGTAATGTAAAGGTACATAAACGAAAGAGATATATGCATTAATCAATGGAAAAGGAGGGCGCGGGGAGAGCTAGCACTGGAATAAAAGCAATCTTGGTGAGCAAACATAGTTGCCGCCTATATTTTCCATCGCAAACACTTCGATATCAAATAGTTTACATTTTGCGTATTCCGACCTGCTTTGCCCACTCGCCCGCGGAGCCGATACGGTTACGCAAATATTACTACATAAATATTACATCGTTTTTGATATAAGCTACTAATATATTATGTAAAATATCTACTAAACCCTATTTTTCTGTAGCATAAATCTTATGTTTATTGTTACTGAGAGTCTAATCCCAAAATACCCCTAGAATGTGTATGTTACACATGACTTGTGTTTCAGCAGATTGAATTAATTCAGAGTTCTTCTCAGACTTCTACACAGTGACAATAACAGGGTTCTATTATAATCTGTCTAACAGGATATGAGTTTAAAATAAAACACACATATTTCAACTTCTGTATTCTGCAATTAATAATTCAACGAGCCTCCTAAAGGTCGTAATTTGCCGCCAGCTCCACGGCTTATGATAAATTCTTGTCTTTATAATGTATATCTTCACACAGAAGGGACGTCTTTGATCTATTAAAGGAAATGTTTGGCTTTATTCAAGCTACCCTCATTACTTTGAATGTAAAGATGGTTTTTGGACACCTGTCCTTGTTAATGGTGTGTTTATTCTAAAATGTAGACTAACGTTGAGCCCGATTTGAATAACCCTGAATGCAAATGCAATACATTTTTGAAGGACATTTGTCGTCCTGAATGTGAAACGGCCGAAGTTAGACGTTGTCGCGAAGTTTGGTTGTTTATTTCAAGACAAAGAAATATTTCGCATTAGTTAAGAAGATTCCTTTGCCGCGTGAATTGGCTGTTTATTTTATTGGCAGGTCGACGCCTGCAGCGCTATTCATGAGCCAATTCAAGTCCTTCCTAAGCCGCAACAAAACAAGGAAATAAAGTTTGTGTTCGACGCCGTCTCCAACTTCCTTCGCTAATAGGATTGTCGGTGATATTAATTTATTTAAAGCACTCCAAAGGAAACAATTCGGTTAAATTATAAGCATTTATCATTTAATTATAAATTGAGATTAGTACACTTTGTAATATTTATGGTCAAAGTCAATAATTGATCCTTAAGATTGATCTGAAGGTTTTATTAATACACTGCATGAGAGAGAGTGGGAAATAGTTCAGTAAGGGCCCTTAATTGAATCTATAGAAATTAATCGAGATCTATCTATCGGCAAACTCAACAATCAGAGCTTTGTCGATGGATGAGCTATAATCTATACTGATATAATAAAGCGTAAACAGACATTTCATTGTTGCCTAAGATGTCAGCAATCACAGTATATTTTCGAATAACTTTTTGTTTAATAAAAAGCCCTACACTTAAGGGTGTCACGCTATAGGCGCTATATGTTTTCACACCGTTAAACATAGGGGTAAATATTTTGGATGAAAACCCTAATGTGGGAAAGGGACCATAAGTTGTTGCCAACATCAAGGAAGCAAGGTTGCCATGGTTTGTCGTCATGTCATGACATTTTGACATTTGCAATTGATAATTTGACAAATGTAGACAATAAAAAAAGCTAGTCTATAGTAAAACCGAAAATTAACAAATTCAGTTGGGTGTTGTTTTAATTTTGCCTGTTTGCTGATGTAAAATAAAGTCATCGAGTTGGGATGGGAAACCGCACGTTAATTATTTGCAGCTTGCAGCTAATAAATAGCTAATCCGCCCCCGCTCTGTACTCGTTATCTCAGATACACGATACTAGAATTAAAACCATACTAAGTTTAGATACATATATGTTTACAATTTAATAATGTGATATGATTTTAAAAACTTTAGAATAGTCAATTTTGATATAGTGAAATATATCTATACTAGTATTATAAAGAGCAAGACTTTGTTTCTTTGATTGTAATGAATTGAATTGAATTTTTAAAATCTTTTCTATTTTTAAAAAAAAATTGATAGGCTCAAAAACTACTGGGCCGATTTTAAAAATTCTTTCACCGTTAGAATGTTAATTTAAGTGTGGTAACATAGGCTATATTTTTTTAATCTTTATTACTATTTTTAAATTTCACGCGGACGGAATCGCCGGCAAAAGCTAGTAAGACATATTCTTTACAGCTTAAATATGTTATAATTAATTATATGTTCATAATATGCAATCTATTACGTAAGTTAACCTGGGTCTCTGATTTGCGGTTATGATATTAGAATCGTGAGGTTTTCCCGGTGTTTTATTTCCAGACCCAATATATTTACTCACGTACCATCAATATTCCATTAATCAAATTTGGGCTTTAATATACGTATGAATTTCTAAATTATGATTGTTTACGTTTGATTAATTTCATCGTTTATGTTTGGTGGGGATTTTTATTTATTTTCAAAATGTACTTTTTGTAATATATTCTTACACGATCAAAGTCATAGGCATAATGAGTAAAAAACCTAAAGTATCCAAAATTGCATGAAGTATTATTATTAACTAGCTGTTCCCGTGCGGCTTCATCCGCATGAAATTATAAAAAACTTTATTTTATTGTTTGCACTTGTCAAATTCTCTAAATTTATAGCCTAAAGCGTGACGTAAGTGTAGAGCTTTATATTAAAAAAGAATTATTCAAAAATACGCCACAAAGAAGTGTGTATTTACGCTTTATTATAATAGTATAGATAGACTAACAAGAGAATATCGCTACTAATCCAAAAAAAACCTTTACTTCTTTACGCTGATAATGTTTAAGATCATTTTTTTTTAATATGAAAAATAATCAGGCAACAGTTTTCATGTAGCCGACGTCTGTTTGTTCGATGTTGTAACAGGTATCGGACTACGTAACAGATGTCTTGAGGTTATTGCCACAACTTCCCTTCCTTGATTTATCACAACGCCGAAAGTCGCAAGAAATGTCACTGACAGAGACAAATGGTACACAACATTACGTAAATAATTATGTTTGTTAGAATAAAAGCCTCTGTTTCAAGAGTGTAGTTGATTGGTGAGCTTTTAGGAAAAGCACTGAATTAACTTGATTTCAGTTTACGTGTAACTTATTTATAAATTTAATTCCGGCATGAACAATAACTCCGAGAAAAGCTTAGCGACTGCAGCTGTCTCAACAAATGAGCGAATAAAAAGATTATTACGAAACAACAAGCACTTTACTAAGAGCTAAAATGTTTCAGTGTGTTTTTCAGCTTGGCTTCTATCTTTTTTGTTTTTTGTTCATTTCTTTCACATGAACAAAGCTTTCTAAATACATTGTTGGAAATGTTGGGAAAACTTTTAAAACAGCATATATAAAATCGGGTTTGGTCTTATGACTAAGCTATGAATTGAGATTGATGTGTTGAAATAAAACAACCTGCGATGTTTTTTTTTTTTTATATTATAAGGTGGCAAACGAACAAGCGGCTACCTAATCCGCCAAAATGGCGAAGCGACAAGTGCTCCTAGGCATTCGCAATAGCGTATGCGTTGCCTACCTTTAATCGACCGAGGAGGAGGAGACGCACATAAGCAGGATATTTCCTCTTCCTATGCGTCTCCTCCACCGTCAAATCCACGTTCCCTTTACATCTTATTCTTATGAGAAAAAGCATGGAAAGGAAAACAGACTAAAGTGCGGCCTCCGGCCTTTAGTCTTGCCATTGCTCTTAAATTAATTAACATTAACATCATTTTATTTTGCTTTTTTATTTATAGCTATCTCGAATATCGTCATAAAATATCATGAACAAGTATTACAAAGTTACAAAGTAATTTGTCATAACATGTTTACCCTTGTATCCAAAAAAGTGCACCGTCATACCTTAATATTACTATTATAAAAAGATGACATGGTGAAACTTGAGTTCAAAGAGTTCTTGAGATTTTCAAGTACTTGTAATTTTTTCCTCCTTTTTTTTTATTTAACACATTTAACACAAATTAGTAACTGACCATTATATTGACATAAGATTACGAAACTTCTCTTATTAACACTCTTGATGATTACCAAAAATCATTTTACAAATTTTCTTGATTTAATGTGGAAACATTTAATTGAAAAATTTAGAGTAGATGTATCGATATTTCGCATCAAGCGTACAAAAATTGTTGACGTGTGATCGATGCTTTCCCTGTATTGACATTCATTGAGACAAATGGATACAGCGTTAATACATTAAAATGACCATCTGCTGTTACTCATAAAAATTATAAATTTTTAGAATTTCAACATTATCACTGTATTTTAAACTGTCGTGATTTTAACAAATATAGTGTTCCTAAGATACGGGTTTCATACCACGATTGGATTAGAGGAACTAAAACAATCCAATCGTGGTAAGAAACGCGTATCTTACGAACATTACATTATCGCTGTAAACCGTACTATGAATGTGCCTTCTTTGTCGTTGTTACCAAGCTATCAATTTTAAGGAAATATCAAAGTGATTTAGAGCACAATACAAATTTAAATAACAATTGAATTAATATTTGATTAACGTTATCGTTTGTTCTCTATATAATTTGACTTACGGAGCTCGGATAAAACTGCACAAAGTGCTCATTATTCATTGTTATAACTTATAAAAGAGCTGATCTTGGAAAAGAAAAGTCAAAGGCGGGGAATCTCCGCTCCAAACAATCCCTTCTATTTCCATAAATTTCCATACAGTGACATTTTAAGTAGATAATGGGAAAACGTATTCCCTCTTTATACGTAATTGAGGGGATGAAATTCTTTAAAAAATGCTAAAGTATAAATCAAGTATTTCTTACAAAAGTTACTTTAACTTTTCTCTTTTTTTGAATAATTGTATTTCTCAACAAGCATAAGTTACAGTTAACTTTAACAAGAGATTAATAACATAAACAATAATGTACTAACAATAAATAGTTACAATATTTTTACGCTAACGATGTCTTAAAAAGTCTACAAAATTAGCTCTCAATGTTTCATTACAATAATAGGTTGCAACGCAAATGTAATTCAAGGTACAGTTAGCCGTGAATCTATTTGTAAAGTGTACGTAGCTGAAAGATAAACAAGAGAAGGATTACAGAGATTCATTGCTGGTTACATTCAGATGGCAAGCTATGCAGCGAGAGATAAACGGATAGAAATCTTGTTAAAACATCTAAACAAACTTAAAACAAAAGACAGTTTACTTCTATCTATTTTTTTAGTAATAAAATATTAGTCGATCTTTGTTTATTTACTAATATTTCCTTTAACTACTCCAACTAAGCTCTAGGCTTATGCTAGGATATGGTTCATGACAAGAGTCGAATGGTGGGATTCGAGCCCTCGACCGCAAAATCGGTAGTCCAAACCCCAAACCATTGTCACAAAGAAATTGTATTAGTCATAATACTGTTTTTATTACGCACACACTTGAAAAAAAGATAACACTGAAGTGATGAAGTTCTATGCAGTATACTAAACAGAATTGCTAAGCTTAACAGATTCATATAACTACTAAATATTGACAATATTTTGAGGATGTACAACAAAATTTCACCAGATCACTTTAATGATTTAAAAGATCGGTTTTCATTGCCGAAATATCAAAGAATAAGAGGAGTGACTGAAAATAGGCGGTGGAAACCAGTATTATTAAGGTAGATTGAGCAAAAAGATGTTATTTATTTTTATGAAAATAAAAACGTCACCTGGACAGATACTAATTTAAAACAATAAAAAAACATTTGCGGCGCACAGCCGCGTTGAATACGAAATGAATTGCCGCAAAAACTATTATTTATTCTGCCTCCGTAGCTAAAGACTTTCGACGCTTAATAAGAGAGTTTTTAAACAACGCGAAACTTATTTTTATTATTTCTTCTTTTTTTATTTTCGGTACATGTTTTATGTTTTAGTATTATGTCCTTTTGAGCAAAATAAGTAACTATGTTTCTTTGTTTTTATTTAAAGCGATTTATAATTACGACGCAAGTGCCTATCACTTCAACTTCAACATCAAAAATATCAAATCAATTCACAATCCTTGAAATTTTGTTAAGTGAAGGTTGATTTTTTTTAGATATTCGGTAGAAAATACTAACACTTAAATGATGAACATGTTAAGACACAAGAAAATTTTCAAAAACTATCATAAAATAAATTTTATTTACAAATGACTGTCTCAATTAATTTTCATTAATGTAATGATATGCTAAAATAAATCTTTTAATTCATTTTGAATTACAAAGGGTCCATTCAGTTAAAGCAATCTTGTAGAGCAAACCGTTTGCTTATTGTTTGCGTAGGTTCACCTTAACTGTTTAATAACTTTATTATAATGTAAAGTACTTCAAATTATTTTGAATTATTAACTTAAACGTCTCAAGAAGGCAAAGTTAATTAAAGTAGAATTTTCATTATCGTTAAATGCGAATTAATAGCAGATATATACTACTTAAACCAAAATGTTAATCACAATTTTAATACAATTCAGAAAATTAAAAAGTATTTAATAAAAAAAACAATTGAGAATAATAATAAAATAATTACAATCACAGTATTTTTTAGGATAAATATGTTAAAAACGTCCTACGAGATGTAAACATTTTACATTAAATAAACATATTATTTTTTACAATTATTTTTGGCGTGTATAACCTAATCAATTGTAACTTACACTTTTTCCTACAATAAATTTTTTAATCTGACTGAACCAAAAACAGATACTCGAGTTTTATTTTTAAACTCTACCATGTTGAAATGTTAAAGCAAACCACGAACAAGGTATGCTCTCGAAGAATAAATTGGCTGTTTATCGCAGTGAGGGGTGAAACAAAAACGCCTTATGAAGAGCTAATTCAAACCGCTTTACCGTCTCGCCTTACAAACGTGGAAAAAAGCGATCGTTGTTCTTTTTACTTTCGCGGTTTATTTATAATGGTTAAAAAATGTCTGTTCGTTTTTTTAACATAAAAGATTTTTAACATAATAGTTTAAACGAGATTCAGTTGATAATCTAAGGGCGTTATTACATTTAATTTCTAAGGAAGACGGTGGTGAGAAAGCGAGCGGTTAAACGTCGACCGCTACCCATAAATATCCACTACAACGCGTTGCCAGCTTTTCTGTGAAAACAAAAGGATCTCCATTTTATACCTTAATGGCACATTTCTCTTTCTCTCCGTTGTATATCTCTGGAATTCTTACATTGACATCTTTTCGCTTTGAATAGGAGTATGAAAAAGTTAAAATGTAAAAAATAACATACCTGTTTTAAATGTACATCTTTTCTCCCCACTGAAACATGAACCAATTCGTTTTTTTTTAATAATAAAGGATTGCTATCGGAAAGATAGATGTGAGTACTAGCCGTAAAATAATAAGTTAAAATAATGTCTCGCGAAAGTTTAAATAATTTAATTAATCAAGTCGACCAATAATCAACTATTTTAAATTACTAATCGATTATTGAATAAACTCCACATATGACGCATGCCGTTTATTTAGGTCAAATATAACACACTCCATTGACTTGGAATAAAATAACTAGAATCGGTTATGTTTTGTTTCGCTGCAAACGCATGTTCTTTGTCTACTGAAATGGTTCCCAGTTGTTCAATAATTTCCCGTTTAATATTACTGTGAGAGCAAAGCGTATTTTAGTTATTGTATAACATTAAGTACTAGATAGAATCGCACACACGAACAATAGCGTCAATATGGAACGGGTACAGAGTGTAAGGAATTATCGTAAACAAATGTAGGGCGTTACGGCTGTTATGAACAGCGCTAATATTATTTGCTTTTGTTCTTGAAATATTTCATATAACACTAGCTCAGGTAAAGGACTAAACAAGAAGGTAATAACTGTTTTGGTACCTTATTTAACGCCACGATTATTTAAAACATAGATTTTTGCAGTGGTACCTTATAAAATTTTGAATGTGGTGATTTTTTTTCAAATAATCATGAAGTCCTCCAAATTTTATAGGTATAATCTATTTTATTATAAATGTTATAGGTGACTCCGTTCACGTGGAATTAAAAACAAAGAAAGGGAGTAGCCTATGTGTTCTTCCAGACTGTCCTCTTCCTCTATGTCAAATTTCATCTAAATCCGTTCAGCCGTTAAGGCTACAAACTCTAACAAACATCCATCCATCTAAACTTTCGCATTTATAATATTAGTAAGAAGTAAGGCTATAAACACCAACACATCAACACGTAATTGTAGTAGTTCCTATACTGTAGTTATAACTATTCCACACACCTGTAAAGAGAAATAGATTTTAATTAACATGATAGTTAATTAAAATCCGTTCCCGCTGTAACATGTCTATCAGATTAATCAAACAGTTATCTGACTGGATTCCGCGTCAACGTTATTTACTGTTCACTTCTCCTCCGATACCTGTTTCATTAATCAGAGGTATGAGCCAGTAAGCGTTTGTTTAACAAATCGAATACCTGTATTTATCCAAGCAATCATCCATAATATTAAACGTCTATTATAATCATAAATAATTAACAGACTGATAATCTATTCTAATATTGTAAACAGGAATTGTAAAGAGGATTTGTGTTTTTTGTTTTGGAATCACTCAAAAATTACTGCGTCGATTTTAAAAATTCTTTCACCGTTACAAAGGTAATTTATCTGAGAGTAACAAAGGCCATATTTTGTTCATTATTTTTTAACTTCACGTGGCCGAAGTCGCGAGCAACAACTATATTTATAATATAAACATCTGATTTATGATACGCTAATCTCAACTGAACAGCAATATTTATTTCGTATGTTTTATTTCAGTAATCATGTCCGTCAGAATACAATTCCAAAACCACTAACATTGCATCAAAGTAAATTCAGCTATTTAGCGGCTTAAACTGCTTAAAGGCTTAATGAACGGAGTCGGTTTCAATTCATTATGATACTAACATTGAGTACGCGTTACATTTGTGTGTTATTTAAATTAAACTTTAATCATCTTTTGATTTAGTATATTTGTAACATTTTTTCATCCTCACCGAGGAGCTCGGAGCCTACCCTTATAAGGGGTCACTAGGCCATAGTCAACCACGTTGGCCCAGTGCGGGTTATATGACTTCACACATATCTTTGAATTTATTCTCCGATATGTGCAGGTCGCATCACGCTATTTTCCTTCACATTGGTACATGGCGGTATTCGAATCCAAGACCTATAGATTACAAGTCAAGTGCTTAAAACACTGACCCACCGACGCTCTTACACATCACATACCTTAATACATTGTTACTTTGATATTTGAATTTGGAAAATCGTTGCACATCAATAACCTCTCTTTTCTATCCTGAACGCAAGATGTTAACTAGTGCTTTTTATTGCATGCGTTACTTCATAGTCGATTAAACAATACGCAAAATAGATAATTGTAGTCGTGTGTGATACCATGATTTATCTTTATTTGAAACAAAAAGTCAAACGGTATTCGCTGCAACCTGCCATTACGGGATTAAATCGCTAAAGTTAAAACGCAATCAACGGAAATGAAATCACGAAAAACGGTCTATCGGGTCCCCGATTCCAATAAACTTGAAATCGTTTCAATATTGAATTGTTAAAAAACAATTCACGTTATTTTAAATTCCTTTATTTTTTTATACACAATGCTCTCTTAATTAAAATGTCATACTTAATGCCAAAAAGTCAATACTCTTTCGCTAACATTTACAAGAAAAACACTGGGGGTTGCTTCAGAAACCTTAGTATTGGATTGATAGGAGATATAGAGCGTTTAAAAGATAATACGGATCGAAGATACAATTTAGCATTTACCTTTACGCTGTGTATAGCAGCATGCTTGGCATTAACAATTGTAAATATATAAAAAGGAAATCTATTTCAACTCTAAATGCTCACAGTCAAATAGATAATACCCTAGCAAACGTATCCAGCCATGACATGGGGGAGTAAATATTTTTAGAATAAACATTTCGCGGTACGATGTGAGCCGGCGTGGGTTGGATATGTGTTGACGCCCGTGTAAATTATATAAATGATGGAAATAGCAACATGTCTCGTGATAAATGATAAATTTAGATTGATAACTTATTTTTGTACACAAAAGAAACATTTCTTACATTCACAAGTCTTTTAGGTTGACGGCTACAATTTATTGTGATATGAATATGCTAAAAATCCTTAATTTGGATAAATCACTTGAGATACGGTATTTTAAATTGTGAAAAGCTTATGGTAATAAAGTAATACTAATAAATTATTACAATAGTATGTGAGAGCTTTATCTTTCTTTTATTTAGTCCTTTACCCTAAAAAATACTTATTTCATGGTTATTATATACGAATCATATTTTTTGACACCAGTCCCACACGCTTACATTTCCTCTATTCGTGAATTGGGAATTTCTTCATTGTAATTTATAACTCGATAGGGCTTTGCTAACGCCACAAATTATTTTTTACACGTCGTCTTCCTTTTCTTCAAGATCGATAAGATTCTTTATTCATTCATCATATTATTAGAAAAGCTCTCATCTATAATAAGAAATTAATTTACTACTTACTTCTTTACCTAAGTACAGTTTAAATACCAAAATACGAGTAACTCGTAAGTAAACCAAATCTTCTAATATGTTTTCAATATGTAACACAAATACAAAAATGTGTTTTTTTAATATATGTTTTAGTAGATTTTGCCAGCGACTCCGTTCATGCAAAGTTTGTGGAAAATTGTAAGTAGACTATCAGTTACTTCTTTCTATCTTCTACATCTGTGCCAAATTTTATCGTGAAACGTTGAGCCGTTTTTGAGATACCCTCCCATAAACCATCCATCCATCCAACTAAACTTTCGCATTTAAGTAAGAAGCAATATTGCATTGGTTTAAATCATGCGCCGTATTGCCGAATTTCATGTATTATTTTCATAATTCGGTTAGGTTAGAAATGCAACAGTGATTTCTAATACTTTAAAACAGCTCCGGTTATAAAGTACCGGCTGTCAGCTGAGTCACGGTAATTAACATCGGGCCGCGGGACGAAATCAACGTGAGACGTATATTAATGTAATCTGCAAGACGCAACTTGTTGCTTCACAGGTAAAAAGTTAACTTTTAACGTTGAAAAATGCAGCTATATTAAGTGGCATAGTATAAAACATTCGAAATACTCAAAATTTGTCTATTACTAATTTCCGATAAAAAGCATTTAAAGGTATCAAAATATAAATAGTAACAAGTATAGTTTAGAACTACCTTTTAACAATCCTCTTTTTATCTTTATTGTCTGTTTTTGAATTACCGAAATAACCTATTTTAAAATATCATCAGACAAAAGAAAATGAATTTAAGCTACTACTAAAATACGAATAAATTTGCTCATTTGTTAAACCTTGTAAATAGAGCGTTTGAGATTTAGAGTTGCGTGGTCCACAGGGGCGCGTACATATCAACTTAATTAATATGTTAAGACTTGCCCTCCAAGCCTCCTTCATCTAGTCTTAAATGTATAGTACGGTATTACATTATAATTTACTGAAATTATTTCAATTATGATTGTGTCGACATAGCTCAATGTCTCAAAAATATAAAATAACTTAACATTCAAGCTCTTCCAATGCTATTTACTTACATATCTCTTAAGTTCATAGCTTAATAATATTTATACAAATGTAAGAAATTTTAAGTTATGTTGCCTACAACCTACAGTTTCTAGACGAATGAAAAACTTCAAAGGAAATATATAGATTCATATTTATAAATGTGAAGTTGTTTCTAAACTACATAAATATGAAGGTTATTTCACGTATCCGATTTGGACCCTTGTCACAATTCAAACAGCAACCAACACTACTATAACTATAAGAGTTGCAAAGCCTCAATTGTATAAATATTCTATTTCACTCGCGTTATGCTTTGTTAAATGGATGTTTTTCTTGAAATTTCTAGATGATATCCAGGTTTTTTCACGCATTAGTTTCATATTTACTTCGCAAAAAAAATTAAGATTTGCTTCTGGTAGAAAAAAATATAGGTTACAAGTAATCGTTTGTCTACATAGAAACTACTATTGTAAGTATTAAAATACTATCCAGAATAATCAAAATCTAAAATTAATTACATTTACACTTAATGTAATTTAATTTGAATCTTGTCTATAATATTCAGTTATCTATTTCACAGAATCTTGCTATATTTGACAAGATATATAATTTCATATCCTAATTGCTTTTGTGACAATATCGTTGGGAGCGAAACTCAATTACAGATCATAAAGGATCAGAAGCCGAAACCAGAGGTGACGAAGGAGCAACAATTTAATTAAGGATATTCTATTTCGTGGTTTATATGAACATTGAAGATTTAGACATGAGTAAGACAATCAACCTTTTTGCTGAATATCATATTATCCTAAGTATCCGCTAAATTAAAAAAAAAACTGATACTGAGATTCTTAAAATAAAATTCAAAAAACATTTAGAGTTGCAACAATACACTTTTATTCGAATTCTATTATGAACTTTTTAATGTAAACATTATCAAGATTTAAACAACGTAAGTATATTATTATTTATATGGTTTTAACTGTCTATTGTCACAATAATGTCAGAACTTAATGTAAATTTATATTATCTGTCGCAAGTAAAATCCAAATTCCCTCACTCACACAATATATAAAATACATATGAGGGATAAAGTAAACCTTAGATAAGTCAGCGGGATTAGGCGAGAATCGTTGCGTAGAACACTTACCGAAAGCCATTACCTGAGACAAAATTCCAGATAAGAAGTCTGATGTTACGTATTTTTTGAGATAACAAGAAAGAGAATACAGATTTGGTGAAATGTAATGAGTATGTCCAGAATGTATCAACAAATCTCAGGTACCATTATAATAAGTAAAAGAAACTGGCGCCTCTTTCTATTTTATTGTAATATGTAGTTTGTTTTTTCTTAGAGAGTAGTAAAGATCTAAACGTAATTATATCATTAACAAATTAATTTAAAATACATATTCTAATCTCCGCCGCTATTCTTTCTAATATATTTTCACTTATTTATTACTTAAAAACATGATAAAAACACATATAGTCTAATGTCTTCATGTGTTCTGAATGACACTAAAATATCGTGTATATTTACAGTTTTAATAAAATTTTATGTAATGTCACTTTAGAATAAATTAAAGTCTATCCGGAAATTCAAATGCCACAGATCTCATTTTGACCGCATATTCGGCGCTAACTCAATACTGTAGTTGCGGTCTGCCGTCTATTTCAGTGGAATAAACTTACAATATTGCAAATAGAATGTCTAAAGCAAGATAATACAAATATAACATTTCATAAATTATTATAGTTGATATGTAATTTTGATTTAAATAAAAACAAAAGGTAAACATCAGTTAAAAATCATTTAAACACAAATCTCTTCTAAGCGTAGCGTTTTATCATTTAAAAAAATAACTTTAATAAATGAGGCATGGTATACAATAATACTTTTCATTTAATATTCATCTACAGTATAAGCTGACATCATCGTTGGTTCGTGGGGCAAAATTTAAATTGCTTTTCCTTGTAAAATTAAAACGTCATCCGATCGCGGCCTTTCAATAATTCATGAATGATTTGCTATCGTAATACACACCTAATCTATATAATACGCTCGTGATATTTATCAGAATTATAACTTAGTGCCCTTTTTTCTAATTCTAATCCTACACTAACTGATAAGAATTATTAGAAATCTGATTGGAAGAAATTGTAGCTAACTATAAACGAATTTATTTCTTCAAGGTAACGTGTAAAAAAATTAATAGAATCGCATAATTGATCACAAATGACAAGACACGGGTTAGCTACGATTGTAATGAATCGTAAAAACAAGTAAATACGCGTATTTTATGAATAACAGAAACTAAATCCCTTCACAACATCCAAAATGGATTCGCCAGCATCTTCATCGTGAAACTAATTAAGAGTTTTATTGTTCAAAAGAGGGAGCTAAGATTGCGTTGTGCGTATTTGTTTAAGCTTTTGACTATAGCGAACATTCCTCAAAACACGAACAACACAAAACAAAACTCAAACGAAATAAGCTCACGGCCTTAGAGGAGTTCAAATTCTATTTGCATTATTCCAATGACGCTTTGTATAATTTAGTACAAAAGAAAACTCGAACCAGTTATGAAGAAAGTTCCAATTGGATTCTGAAGATTTTCCCTTGCGATTTTTCAATTGCAAATTTATTCTCTGTAACGAATACCTTACGAATTCTTAAGGAAAATCCGAAATTATTACATCGGGTAATATATTGTATTAAGTAGGTAATAAATGTACGTTATGGTTAATATCTAACAACAAATAATAGCATATTTAAACCTTTCTAAGATGTAAAAAAATATTTCTCTACGCCACGAGGTAATGACGCCGATAGTAATAATCAATAAAACTAGCAAGCAAACTCTCCGAAGATTTTGTTTTTGTTTTTTTTTTTAATCTATGTTGGAAGAGGGGGATTTTTGTCTTTGGAAAGACATGTCAATCCCATAGTGCTACTCTTTGGGGGTTTAATAAACGAGCTGGCATAATTGTATAGCCGCTTCGGATGCTGGCTCAGCCAATACATTTAAGTTTTCTAATTTACATTTAAATGAGATAAACAAATGTGACTAATAAATATCAAATTGATTATCCTTTAAAAAAAGATATGCGGAATTGTAAACGTGAAACGTATGCGTGTACATGTAGATAATCTACCTAATTCAATTAAAGAGACTTGATAAATCATGAGTTTGGTAATCCAATAAAACCACTGCCGCTGCTGTTCATTAATACTTCTCACAGGCCTTTTGTAAAATTTAACGAATGTTAATTCGAAACAGGACGAACGCTCGAAATGAAACTCTACCACAAACTCGACAGCAAAAAGGATTTTGCGAATAAGCACTACGCGAATATAAATAAAATTGTTTTTTACCCGTGAGAGTTTACGTGAGAGCGTTAGGGAACATGCCGTCTATTTATGCCTTGGACAAAGCTAGTGAAAAAACAGTGCTTTGAATACTAAATACATGTTTTGTTATCAATAGAACTAATATAAGTAAGTAAATGTTTTAAAATTAGTATTTCGTAAACATTTGACACCACTATCGAAGGACAACAACTAACAATTTGAATGGATGACTTTTTTGTAAAAGTTTCGTCAATGGAAACTGATTATTAAACTCTTATTACCGGCTATATAGTTTTGATTTATTTTTGAACTAACTAGTAGAATAGTATAATCGTCATAACAATGATATAACTTTGATGTATTGAGAGATATTAATCAACAACAATGAAGCCTATTATTGTCAAACTAAGCGCATTAGTCAATCTTATTATTCTATTATTGTTACACATTGAGGCTTTGTATGCGGTTGTGGCTTTATCGGAATATCGAGATTTTGTTATTTTGTTATTGTAATTGATTATTAAATTTATTTTCTACTAGCTGTTGCCCGCGACTTCATCCACACAATATTAAGATAAAAAGTAACCTATAATATGCCAGTCTCTGTCAGCTACCCTTCAGTGAAAGTCCGGTCGAAATCGGCCCAACCGTTTTGGAGATTACCCGGAACAAACGCGGCTTGCGGGCAGACAGACAGATAGACAAATAAAAATTAATGCGATTTTCGTTATCAGCAACGCAAATGCATGCATCTTCCCGAAATCTGGAATTTTACTTTTATTATTACCAACAGACACTCCAATTTTATTACATGTATAGATTTGTAGATATGGTAGATATAATTAGCAATTTATTTACTGATACGGTTATTCCAGGATTAAAGGAATAAATAATAAAAAGTTATCTAAACAGATAAAAAAGTCCGACATATGTATAAGAGCTACAGAGGTTTTGAAGAGGTAAACACTTTGGTCGTAAGTGTTTCTTTTGAGGAATATTTAAAAACTTCTTTGTTACCTTTTGAAGAAGCAAAAAGCTTTATGCATCTTTAAAAGATGAAAGGCATTAGCGGCGAAACAAAGTCTTAATTCACTTTAATGTACACTTATAAGGAATATTATCATAAAATGTTACGCTGAGGATAAACGTTACATTTCCCAAAAATATTTTAGTAAGTCACAAATTTACTTGGCAACTTATAGTCATATGATTACAACATTTCGAATAACATTTTAATGTTAAAAGAATCTGAATATATCTAAGAAATAAGGCAACAGTTTCGCTTTGAAATGCAAAGTTCTTTCAACGCTTGTTTGCTGATAAAAGTGCCATAATCAGTTTCCAAGTTTTACAACTTCCTCTTTCACTGTTCGCCATTCAATGTAAACAGAATGTATTTCAAAATAATATTGCAACGCTGAGCAAACCTTTCTACGTCAATGTTTGAATTGCTAAAAGATTGCTGCGGCGCGTATTGAAAGACGAGGTACGGGTTTTCAACGAAAACCCTTTTTATTTTAGTTCATTTGCAAAGCAAAATGTATTTCAAGTTATATCAATATCTTGAGTTGAGAATTAAATTGGATTTAAATAAAATAATCAACGAAACATAATAAGATCAGTTAAATAAAACCAAAAAAATGATGAAAATAAGGTTTTCTGTTTAATGAAGACATAATTATGTAGCTTGTTTCAATTATTGTTTTATTTCGATATGACCGTAGAATGAACTGCAACGATGAGAGTTATTCGCGGAAAACGCAAGCGATTGCCGCTAAAAGTGCTCAATTAGCCGCAATAAAGGAAGGCAAATTGCAATCGATTTCAACAATTTAGTTTATGAATATGAAATGATGAGAGCTCTCGTAGCGAACACCAACTCGCGTTGAAAACAATTTAAAGCTTTTATAAATGTCTCTAAAGTGGTTTTCATTTTAGAAATTAAGTTAGTAAATATTATCAGTTTATGTTTATTTTAAGTTATATTTTTATAATATAAAGGCATTTAAAAAAATAAAGAATATGATTGAAGAACAGTCAAAATAATTAGTTCTCAAAACGATGTTGTAACTTTTACCCTAAAATATGACAAAGGCTGAACACGCTAAAAGATCTCGTTTCTTTTAGCGTGTTTGTGTTCTACCGAGAAGCTTTGAGCTTTTAAAAGACAAAGCTTTTTCACTGAAACTTCTTAGTTTTTGTGAGAATATTGCCGACACATTTCTGTACGACGCCACTACCACATTTTAGAAACCCAATCGGTTTTTAAATGTAATGGACTAATTGGACATTGGTATATGAAGGAATTAAGTATAACAAAGTAAATTAATAAGTAATATCTGGATCATAATAAAATATTCAGCATTTACAAAGAATAATAAATACAGGCACGAAGCGTAGCCTTTTCAATTACGATAATACTGTTTTTATGCAAAATAAAATATCTCTCTCGTCGTTTACAATGCTTTGTAATTTTAAAGTGCATTAATGGAAAATTAATAGAGTTGTCCGTTTAAATAAACTGGACTGTGTTTTCATTCAAAGGCAAATGGTAAAGTTCACAATAACAAAACGATATCTATTTTTTGAACTTTATTATTAACCTGTTAGTACAAATCTATTTTTAACAAATTAATATTAGCTTAGATATTATTTCTTAATTTAATAGGTATTTACAAACCACAAATTTAATTTCAACAAGTAAAGTCTGCAGTATACTGAAAATTTAAATTAACAACTACATAAACTTACTACGAATTACATAAATTTTGTTTGTTTGATTGTAATAAATAGGCTCAAAAACTACTGGGCCGATTTTAAAAATTCTTTCACCGTTAGAAAGGTTATTTATCTGTGAAAATACAAAGGCTATATTTATTCACTTCTTTATTATTATATTTAAATTTCACGTGGACGGAGTCGCGGGCAAAAGCTAATTAAAAAACTTATGTATGCTCGTATTTTATTTCTACTTATTAGTTAACTACAGTTGGTGCAGCCATTTATCAATTGCAACTTCCAAGTTCGTGTAAATATAAACCGGTGTAAAAATGGATAGCTTTTGAAAGCGGATTTCAAAAGAGTAAATTTGCATTTGTATTGAAACGCGGGCACTATCGTCCTGTTTATATTTTGCTTCGCTAACTCGTCATGTTTATTTATGTTGATACTATCTGCGAATCAGTATTTTATGCCTAGAACACAAACTGTTACATTCGGACATACATAGTTTAACCACAGACAGAATTTTTAATTTCTTTAAATAAGTAATAAATAATACAGTAAACTTTAAACGTTACGAATGAATATAAGATTTTTTTAATATGGTATATCTTAGAGATGAATTTAATGAAGTAGCAATGTTCATTATATTATTACAAGTAAAGATATACATATAACAAAAAAAATAAGAATCATCTCAAAATATTTATGTTATAATCAATCTAAACATAGTCAAAAAACGGTATAACACGGGATCAAAATTGCTTGTCGTTAAAAACTGTCCATAACGGCGAATTTCACAAGTATTTCAAAATACTGTCCATATGACTTATTTCTGTACACCTTTAATAAAATTTAACTGAAAACATAAATTATAAAAACTTTCCGTTCCGAGTAAAATTAGTGAAATTGTGAAATTCTTTCCACTTTGCATTTCAAACGTATGCTATTACTCTCATTTGCTTTGGCGTGACACGTCTCGCTCTCACGTCATACTTCACAGCAAGTCAAAAGAGCAGTTATTATTATTTTCGTTTAATAGTAAATTTTAAAGTCAAACTTAAATATGGAGCGTGCTGAGAACTTACACAGCACAAAATGTCTATAAAACACCTGAGTTTAAGAAAAGTTGACTTATGGTCGGTTGCCCAGCTTCTTTTAATCATTCGTTAGTGTCTTTGGTTCGATAACTTCATGATATGCGTTTCCGAACTAACTAACTTGAGTTTTATTTCGTTGGAACTCAGTTCAACCGAACACCAATTAATTCATTTCAGGAACTCAGCATTTAAAAGTTTTTATCTAAGTTACATAACAAATTGCAAGGTTTCCCATATGTTTGCCGTATATATTTGTATATATTTGCCTGCGGGGTAGAGTCAAGAAAATCAACCACAAAATTTCACTTGTAAAATTTGACGTCAATATAGTATCTTAGTTCAAGTGTCAAGCACGGATAACAAAAATGGTACAAGACATTAATACTTGTAAATAAAAATACCTTGTTTTCTTTTATCATAAATAAGCCAGCGCTTGACCACGATTCCACCTAGTTCAGTAAGTAATGATTTACTGAGCTGTTTCAAAAGACACAAAAAATGTGTAAAGTCACATTTAAGAAAACTTAGGACACTGGTTAAAAAAGTTCCTCGATATAAAAAGGCGGACTTCGAAGTAATCTTTACAGCAGTTGGAATTGTTTTAATCTGCAAAGCTATTTTCTAGATAGAAGATATAATGGGAACAATAAACCGTGCGACCCCATTCTATAAAGGCTGTTGGTAGTCGTTGCTTAGAAATATGGTCACGTACGCAAAATTGTGCGTTTAAATTTCTTTCGATGATTCCAACCTAAGCTGACTAACAGTATGTCATTTCGATATATTATTAGTAACAATATAAGTATAAATATAATCCTTGTTTAATCTAATCGGTTTATATTTTTCAGATTATGCTGAGAACTACAAGAAGTCCAACATAACATATGTTGGACTTCTTGGACATACAACAGAATAAGTATTTGTTATAAAAGGGTTTATAGCAAATCTATCGAATCAGCTGTCTATAAAGAAATTGTGGAAAAACAACAAAATTTTAGTTAAATTTATGCAAAAACTACGCATCACGAATTACACTTGCAAAAATTACATTAACCTCTTCTACACTTACTTATTTAAAAGCGAGTTGATTCATATATAACCACCAAGTTAAAGGTAAAGACTTTTTTTGAGGGATACTTATTTAAGGGTAATCAAACTTGCAAAGCATTAAAACTGGATTCGCTGCTGTGAATTCATAATGGTTAGAATTTAAATAAAAATTGAAACAGACATGCCTTGCTAAAATCGATACCAGTCAGCCTGCAGCTTGGCTAATTGTCTCTAAACTTGGAATTGTTTTAATCTACTCAGCTATTTCCTGTGTAACAGAAATACCGACAGTATTGTGCCGGACAACGCATAACAATTAAAGCTTAGTACTTCGTTAAAGTTGTTCTGCACTCAATTAGGTATTTGAACATAAAGGAACAATAAACTTAAATTAATTTTAAATAAAGGTAGACAACTGTACTAAAAGAAACTGCTTTAAAATAAAATTAATGCAGTTACGATTTCGCAATTAACAAACTATTTGTAATTATGAAAAAAGTGTAATAAAGCAGTGTCCGATTACCTTTTCTATGAATAGAAAACAAACTTTCATGAAGTAGCTGTTGTATTTCAGTTATTGTTTACAATAAAAGCATAATTAACATTCATGCAGTCAGGCGGGAGGGAGCACCATTATTTATTACAATGACTTCAGAGGCTCTATTAATAATCATTAGTTACGAACAGGGTCGCTGCAATAAATCCGTGTCTGCGTTTAATTTATGTTAAGATTTAAACATTTATTTTGTTACTATTGAAATAGAAAAAACTTAGGCGTATTTAATCTATTAGATTGCTTTATTGTGGTTTCAATTCAATTGTGTTTTTGTCTAGGTTTGCTTCCAACATCTGTCTACTTGACATAATAGGTATTAAAAAAACTCTAGGGTTAACATTTTAGATTGTTATGACGACTATTTTAGTTGTTTGTAAAGCTCTAAAGAAAATTGCACAATGAAAAATAATCAGCACGTTACGAATGGAGTAAATTAATCAATGTATATTTTAAAATGTCAAATAGTAGTTAGGTCTTAATTATCTGATATAAGGTCAGGGCCAGCAATCGTGTGACGTTATTTATGGAAATATCAAATCTAGTGAAATTATTGAGGCGCGCGAAACGGGCCTTGACCAGCCGTTAGCGATAGATCTGCTCGGTTAGGCTTCGTTCCACCTGCTCTGTTATATTTAAACTAAAATTGAATATTGCATGTTCTCATTAACTATTGCCCATTAAATTCGAACAATGGACAGATTATACTGTCCTTATTGGATTTCCTAAAATGTCATATAAATCTGAACCATTTAAACCATTTTGAATGAACATAATTTATTTTGATGCTTATAAAATCTTTACAACTATACAATTAGCAAACTCACATTAGTTTCCATTACTCCTAAATGACCTAAACTCGCATTAGAACTTACAAACAACCCACTCATGCAAAAAGCACAAATGCGAATCGCTTTTGAAGCAACTTCTGTGACAAACTTGAAATTAACTAATTTAATTACACTCCAAAGCGTCTCTTCTATTTACTGTATAATTCTAAAATCCTTTCACATTAAAAACGATTTGTTGAAGTCGTTTTTTAACTAATGCTTTTTACATTAATGTTGTGAAAAGAACACTGAGGCCATCACATTTGTTAACATCGCATCAACTAAAAGTTAGGTTATCTGCATGAGTAAAAGAAAATTTAGGAATAATTTTTAATAACTATATTTGCTTCAAAAATAACAATCCACATCTTGACACTTATTTAGTTTCATTGTCTTCTTGCCATTCTATTATTAAACTCAAAAGCTGCCCAACTCTTTGTTGACTAAAACTAAGAAAATGAAAATGTTACAAAATGGGTCACATCTTTTGTTTCATTATAAGAAAATTATTAAAAAATTATGAAGCAGTAAAAGAAATTTACCAATTCTTGAGATAATCAAATTCATTATGTATTTACTGTCATCTATATCTATACTAATGTCATAAAGAGGAAAGATATGTATTTTTGTATGTTATTAAATAACTCTAAAACCATTAGAAAGCTACGTTATCACTGAGTAACATAGGCTATGTTTCTTTTGTATTTTTTAATTCTATGTTTGGTCCACGCGTCGCAAGCAATAGCTAGAGAAAGGTATTCTAGAAAATATACTAAATGGATAAACCTGGAATGAAATCGTGTCTTTAAATAATCCCATGTTATGCGTCAAAAATTTCAGTGTAATTTTAATACCTAATCAATTTTAATTGGGCAATGATGATGTGTATAACACAAAGTCAGTGTTTATGCATTAATATCAAACATTTCAAGGCCATAACCAAGACCAATCCAAAAATTATAACAAACTCATTTTAAAATTAAATTAGAAACCGGCAATTAGTTTACAAGTAATTCATTAAGCTTTGACACGAACATACAAACAAGAATACGTGTCTTACGTAATTTTGTTGACATCTGTAATTGCTGAGGCAAAGATAAAGGCGAAGGAATCACGTTCCATATGTTTAAGCTTTTTTCTAATTGAACATACCAGTTATTTTCAGATATATACGTATTTCAAATGATTCTTTGCTAAATTACATTTTTAAACACTTGTTCAAATACCAAACAATAGTTTGATGGTCCAAAATAACAGCTTTAGATATTTATACACGGACTTGGCTGCTATGATTAAAACAGCAAGCTTTTTAGGTCAACTTTATTGACAGAATGATAGACAAAGATATTATTCAAACGTTATTCGGCAACGAGCCGTGGAGTACGCCCGGGCTACGAAAAATTAAAGATTTCGTTATTATTAGTTGCAAATATTATCGTTTGATTCATTATTTTGGTACCAAGAATTGAAATGAAAATTATTAACATAGTTTTGAGGAATTATTAAATGAAATAAGTAGTTTATTAAATATGGACATCTAGAATAATTTACGTAGGTTAATAATAATTCAAATAGTAGAAAATACTGTTCGCATATGAACACGATTTTTTAACAAATAAAACTTTAACGTTAACATACTGAAAAGCTATATTTTGGCTATGTGTATACCTTGTTTAATCCTTTAATCCTACCCCGTTTCTTATTGCTCGTGTAACTTTAGATTAAGGTAGGCGGGGACAAGTGCCCGGTATTGCGCTCGCGATAATATTTATAGCAATAGAAAACATCTGCGCTGTTGATTAATTCTAGGAACGGAAGTCTTTTTTTACACACAATTCTAAACGGTTTAAGCATAATCTTTTTTAAGACGCTAGAATTGAATCTAACTGTGTAAAAATAGGTAGAGGTTACTGAGAACAATGAAAGTTGAAGACAATTTTTAAGTCCAAATAGATTGGGTGTCATCTCTACGAGATACTTTGTATTTAATTTGACAAGACTTTTTTTACGTGTTAAAAAATG
>NW_013525694.1:2284094-2315720 GCF_000836215.1 Papilio polytes
AAGAAAATAAAGATATGAGAATAATAATAATAACAAATAGATTGGGTGACATCACTACGAGATACTTTGTATTTAATTTGACAAGACTTTTTTTACGTGTTAAAAATGAATCGTTAAGTTTTCCCTCTTTAGTCTTTTTATCTATAGTTTCATGCGAAAAGAAGCCTTTACTTTAGTGGCGTTGGTATTGTTAAATGTAATTAAAAAGCGATAAGAAAGAATATAATCAGTGTCGCCAGTTGTTTCAGCCACGAAAGCTGGCGTGATTTTATCGTAGGTAGCAGGCAGCGCGATTCCGCGACTTCGTTTACACTCGCCGATAACATCACAGTTGATTTAGGTCCCGTTACTAAAGCGTGTCCTATTAAAATATAACCCGAGGGAAAAGTTTATTCACTTCCAAAGAATTGTAATATGCATTTTTAAGTAAAAAGTTAAAGTATACCCGAGAGTGTTTTTTTATTTTTACTCAGAAACTTCCTTATTACGAAATGATAAAGTGCCCGAGTGGAATAATAAAGAAAATATTGTAGGTTATTTACTGAAATGCATATTATTTACCCTCGGCTTTATAACCAAAAAGCAATTACAATCAATTTACTTACTTTAATTAGGAAAGTTTATAAAGTAATGATATTTTCAAACAATGTTAAAACATACACATAACATTTTAAAATTAAAATGACGTAAATTATAGTAGGCAATTGTCATTCTGTAGGTAATACATTAGCGCGCCATGTCGACCGGCGATAAAATCTGTCGGCGGCGCTGGTAGATCGATTTTACCTTCAACGCCTTTCATTAGGTCTATCATTAAGGTTAAAACTTAAAAGCCTGAAAATTAGGTCGTATCTATCACTAAAATGTCCCACACTTAATTGCACATTAATTAAATGGTCGTAATAAACTGGTAATAACTAAAACAGTACGTTCACAGGATCAAAAAATTACACGAACTACTTTTCACGTACTTATGGTAATTAAAAAAAAATTGTTGATAGTAGTTACAATAGCTATATTATTAGCAATTACTAAGAGTTTCAAAGTTACTTACAAAATAAATAGCGCGATCTCTGTACCTGAAAAATACAAAGTTATTTATTTAAAGAAATAAAAGACATGGAAACGAATAGCATAAAATAGAATGTTTTTGGTAATGAGACTATAGATATTGTATCTATATAGTAATATTGATTACAACACGGTAAAGACCAATGTACATGTGTAAAAATTGTAAAACTGTTGGGACATGAGCAGCGCGACATTAATTCCATTATCCTGTGCAGCAGAGAGATGGGAGACGCCAGGGGTAGGGGACGGCGGGGAACACTTAATTAATTCTCGGGATAGCGCAGCGCTATTTCCGACACCGCTCTGTGATTGTGACATGGAAACTGCTTTTTTTTCATGTCACAGTAAGACTTTTTTGTCATTTTCACATTATGTATCATATTCATATCCGTAAGAATCTGTTTGTCCATGTTATCTATACTAATGTTATAAAGAGTAAACATTTGTTTTCTGGGATTTTTGTATGTATTGAAATAACTCAAAAACTACAGGACAGATTTAAAAAATCTTGCATCATTATTATTACTGTAACATAGGCTATATACTTCGAAGTCGTGAGCAATGACTAGTTACATATAAACTAGTCGGTCAAAATTTTAAATCAATTCATTTTAACGAGTTAAAATACTTTGCTCCATTTCCTATTTTATTTGGATCATATTTTTATCTTTTATCTCTCTCACCATAAGTTTGTTTTATTTCTTCTCTGGAAATATTTTCGCTTTCTTTTTTTTAATATATTTTTCTATTTTTATTAACTAAATTAAACCATAACCTTGATCACTCAACAGGAGACAGGCTGCTAATTTCTAGCAATAAAAAGGCATTGGTCGGTTAACTAATGTGTGACGTCATATCGTCAAATTGTTATAATGGATAAAAATATGAACGCCACATTGTAAGCTCGCAGCAATGTCGTTAAGCATTTCGTTTCTCGTAAATTTCGAACTTGCGTGTCCTTTTTGTATCATAACAAAATTCAGCAACAGAGAACTTTGATAAGTAAAATATTTCCAAGAAGAGTTTTAAATGATAAATTATGTACAATCATCCCTTAAACAAAAAGTTTATGCGAATTCAAAGCGTATAAGTTGAAGTGGAAGTTATACAAGATCTTGTGATACGTCGTTAACGATATTATTCTCGTATGTCTTCCATTTGCACGACCAAATTCGACTCGTGTAAAAGATTAAGTTTACTTGTGAAGGGTATTTACTCTTCAAAGAGCGACTTCTCGGAGTTTTGAAGGAAATTCATTTAATTAACAATAGCATACGATCTAACAACTTATTATAATTTATTAGAATTAATTAGACACAATTCATATAACTTGTCAGTTAATTAATAAAAGTGCTAATACTTTCAATATACAATGAATAAAACAGTACAACTGTTGTCGGAAAAAATTTTAAAAAACGTAAGTCGCTATAAAGATTTTTGTTAAATACACAGTTTATATGACAGTTTTTTATTAATTCATAAAATTAGTAAAGAGCGTAAAGAATTAACAGATATTTTGCGCATAAATTTGAAGCATTTTTTTTCTTCACAATTTGGTTTTCCTAATAAAATTTATAATGTGTCATTAATATTTGTGCGTTTTTTGTATAAAACTTTTGTGAAGTGTCACAATTATTTTTTGGCTAAAGACCACTGTTTACCGTGAAGAGAAGTTCACAGCTTAATCAGTGAGTAGAATGGCAAAGCGCCAGAATCGACTAAAACTAACTTAGCTCAAGAACTATTACGCCTCTTTAGTTATTAACACGTTTAAGTTCAAGACTAAATATTGCAAACCATTAAAACTAAGTTAAGAGAACTATTAATTAAAATCGACAGCCTTGAACGCTATACCTATATTCTTATATTTTTTTAAATAATCATATTAATATTATAAATTTGAAAGTTTAGATGAATGGATGGATGTTTGTTAGAGTTTGTAGCCTAAACGGCTGAACGGATCTCAATGAAATTTAGCATCGATGTAGAGGATAGTCTGTAAGAACACATTGGCTACTTGGTTTTGTTTTTTTAATACCAAGCGTACGGAGTCGCAGGCTAAAGCTAGTTTATTATATTTTACTTGTGTATGTTTATAATTTTATCATTATTTACTAGATAATAATACTATTTATTGACCATTTTAATCTTAACGGCAATAAGAACAATGACATTTATTTCTTATTAACTGAAATTAATGTTTAAATTCCTTTACTAAAACCAAAAATACTTTACTCAACTGTTTTAAATGTCTACAGACCCGATAATTTCCATATTTTAAGTAGGCGTCATAAAAATTACCACGTTGATAAATAAAAACATACGACTACTTGCGTAAAAGCGTAAATAAAATGTAAATCAACACATTTAAGCTTTGAGCAAAGCAAATTTATGGAGATGTTAAATTTTAACAAGGTTCAAGCGGCGCGGTGAGGGCTTGATTTTGTGTGGCCCTTTTTATTGTCGGATTTATTCCTCAACTGGTACCGGGAAATGCGAAGACGTATATAAAATTGGTGGTTTAAAATTCCTTCAGTACATTTATTGCACTCAAAACGTATCTCGTAGCCATAGAGACTTTGTAGCCGTAGAGGCTTATAGGCCTCGTAGTCTTATTACTATAATCTCTTAACTGAAGTAATCAATGACATTTTTAATAACTATCGGTTTACAGAAACGAAGAAATAATACGAAAGCTTGTAGCACCATCAATAATGAAAGTATCAAAGAACTCAAGAATAAATCCGTTGCTAGTGTTCCTAAAGATGATAAATTAGCCAGACTTATACGTTCGCATTTTTCTTCTTAACTGTTGGCGTCTAAGAATTAAAAAATAATTTTCAATACAGCTCATACATCAATACAAGATTTATCATTCTGTAACCGTTTTGATGTTTTTTGCAGTGACATTAAAAATATACACAACACTGCTGACGATCTCCAATTAAAAGATTTTTGTGTATCTTAGATTAAGTATTGTTGAGAATCAAACGATTTATTCACATACTAGCTTTCGCCCGCGACGCCGTCCGCGTGGAATTAAAAAATAATTTTGTAGCCTATGTGTCCGTTCAGACTATTTTCTACGTCTATGCCAAATTTCACGGAGATCCGTTCAGCCGTTTAGGCTACAAACTCTAACAAACATCCATCCCTCCATCCATCTAAACTTTCGCATTTACAATACTAATAAGTAAGAAGTAAGATTATTAATCTTTTTATTCATCGCTCTGAACAACCACATCTCCATGGCAATTCGTTTTATTTTAATATCGAAGTGTACCAAAATTATAAAAATGTCATGAATAAAAAAGCTTATTATCAAAGAGAATATTTACACGTAACGGTAATATGGTTTAAAAATACCGTATCACTAAAAGAAAACGCCTCACAGGAAACATCATTAGTTTCGTCGTGACGCGATCAGACGAAAATGTAATTACTCGTTCGTTACACTTCCCTATTGGTAACAGGAGACAACTCGTTTATCACCACTTTATTAGTGTACTTAGGACGCCTTTTATTGCAAAGTACTTTTTATCAATAAACTTTGGTTTGGTCGGGAAAAATAATTATTTTACCCAAATTAATTATCTTGTTTAGGTAGATTTGAGATCGATTGAAGCAAATAACGTATTTGTGTAAATGATACTTTGTTATTTATTTTAGTAACTGTAAAATAATCTGTTCTAGATTGAACTAGAGAAACTGAGAAACTTAATAGTACTATAAAAAGTCTAGATGTATACAAAGATCCTTTCAGTTCATTAGAGATAATATTTTTCCCTTTAGTTCATTATGTATAACGAATATTTGAACATTTCGCAGGTACGGTATTAGGCCTTTTTTATGTTGACTGAGTTATTTACAAGAGTAAATGCTGTTCTATTAAACTAAAAATCTAATCATACGATGACCGGTCTTTTTTAACAGTTCAACTGTTACCTCAATTTCTTCAGTTTTTTTTGCTTACACATGTTTATTTTAATTTTACTGATCGATAGTTTATTTGAAACTAAAGGAGTGTAGCAAGTAAAGCTGTAATTTATTAACTAAATGTTATCAATATTAAGTAACGCAGATTGAAAAGACTGTATAATGCGATGTATTCATACGAGCATTTTAAATGTCGCAAATAATTTTACAAAATTATGCATACATTGAAATTTGCAATTTATAAAAATGTAACTAAAAACACACAGGGACGTTTTGTACATTGGCAAAATAAGAGAAAGGGTTGATTAACATACTGGTGTGTGCCCTCCGACCCTTGACTACGGTTACACATCAATTACGTAATGGCCTCGGCACAAACACGGCCGAGTTAGCTGGAAATGTCCCCGCTGGCCAAATCAACCGTGCCATAAAAGCAAATAAACTTCATTCAACATACGTTTTCACGCTTTGATACTATAAACTATACCTGCTTGATTTCGATCTTTATAAACACAGAATTTCTCTTCACAAATGTATAGCGCGTAATACACACTTATTAAACAGGACAATAAATACCATAAGTGTTGATCAAAATTTATATACCACTTTCTTAAACTTATGTTTGTTTATAATATTATATAGCAAAAGATTTTTATGTGATTATAAAATTAATCTTAAATCCTGGGCACCTAAGATAAATTTGAGATCCGAAGCCTTGCTTTGTTATAATATAAAGATAAAAGGTGATTACTGAGACGGAACACGAGATACAACCTTTCCGACCCTTAAGGGATCTGTGGTTCTTGCGCAGACCGAGCCCCTGTCAAGTTTGGAACCTATTAACCTCATTGAAAGACAGATGTTGAGCGCAACACTTTTTGGTTTGTAATCTATATTTTAGCACTTTAATTCAGACAGTTTTAACTGAATTAAAGTGCTAAAATATAGATTTAATCGCTTTTTAAAGCGATCTGATAAATAAACAGTGGGTTTATCGAAATCTACAAAATTACATTAATTTGAATTCTGTGGCAGTCTCTCTCTCTCTCGTTACAAAAGGGTTCAATAAAGAAATCATTGTTGAGTTTCAACTAACAGTCGACTGACAAATTAAATTTTCTGTTTTCTTCAAATATAATATACCTTAAAACGAGGAGTGAACAATTTTCCAGAGACTAGACAAGTTTATTGTTTAATATTGTGTTCGCGGAATCTCCACTTGGAGCTTGTGATGTCGGAACGCGCCAGAGTGTAATAAGATCAACGAGTTCTATTTGCGACACGGAAGATCTTACAAATACAAAAATATATAGCTATAAGTTTTGTTTACAATATAAGGTAGCAAACGAGCAAGCAGCCACATGAATCCACCGAAATGTAAAGTGACCGCTGCCCATAAACATCCGCAATTGCAGATGCGTTGCCTACCCTTAATAGACAGAGGAGGAGACGCACTATGCGTCTCCTCCACCGTTAAATCCACTTTTCCTTCCCATCGTTTCCACTTAAGAAAATGGTGGAAAGGAAAAGGGACTAAAATTAGGCCTCCGGCACCATACACATCAGACGAAACGCGGAATCGCTAAAATATCAGTAAATGCATCATCATGCAGTAAATGCAAAATATCAGTAGATCCAAAATATTAGTTTACTATTTGTTTAACTATACTGTTATGTAAAGAATCCATAGCTAATAACTGCGTGACCGAACACGAGTACTAAAGTTCTTTAAAAATGTATGTCCGTAACGCAATAATGACAAATATTATAACTTTTTTAATCCTAAACAAAAATCCATGATCCTTTTGGTAACTTTATAAAATTGAAATTAAAACAAGAGAGATACATTTTTCTATAATGTAGCTGGCGCGATGCACCTCGGGCTGCACTTACAATAGTCAAAACACAATTTACAATAAAAGAACACTATATTGTTAGCTAGGAATTAAGCAGTAAAACTTCGCCGCGGGAAAACAAAAGGGAAAACTATAACGAGAAAAGCAATTTAATTTTTAATCTATTACATTTTTATTTGGTAGAAATGTTGAGTAATAATTTGCGAGTTTTTGTTAATTATTAAACTTCAAGTTTTGTGATATTTCATCTTATAATCGAATATAACTGCTTGTAAGTGCAGAAAGAAACATTTTTACAACACTATATTTTTTAATCATGTTGTCACAAATTACTTTTTATAATATAGCATCTTTCTTTGTAACAAACTAAATAATTCTAGATTAAAAATCAATTACCTATTAATTAATTCCTTCGATTGTTTCTCCACGGATTTCAATTCGTTTAGATTGTAATTTCCACTTCATTAAACATCTTTCATTATTAAATTAATCTTCAGAAATTCAGCTCAATAATTTCGGCCGTCTGGTTTCACCATTATTAAGAAATACGTAATTGTTACGGTCTTCTTTCCGTCTTCAATTTCGATAATAATTTCGACCCGTCTAATAATTACAGTTTAAAAACATTTGCGGCACAATAAACATAAAATCATAAAACACAGGATATGTCTATAAAAGTATTAATATTTCTTTTAATACAATAAAACCGGTGTAGATTTATACCTCGCTTGTTGTAGCATGAAATATAAGTTATTTCAAAAGTCTAGCAAACATTTTACAGTTATTAGACTTCTATTATATAAAAGTTTTAATGAAAATGAAAGACAGTTGAAGGACGAAACGTAAAGAGAACTCCCAGTAGCTAAACTTTCAGTTAACAAGACATGTATATTGTTAAAAACTCGTACTAATTTACATCCTTTCTTATGAGGATCGCCGGTAACAAAATATTCCAGTTTAAAAACTAAACTTATATTGAACCTTTATATTTCTCTGATGCCTCTACGCTAGAACTACAACATGTAAATAAAGCAAAAAGTATTTGTTGGAGTAGAAATTTAACATTTAAATAATGTAATCAATTTAAAAAAAAAGATAAATATGAAGGATTATAATTAAAAGACCTCTTTGATGATCTTTGTACTATTGGAGAAAAGAAATATGAAGCATTGCCAACTTTGCCTTAGTAATTAAATATTGGCCACATTTTGTATCGAGAGAAATGTTTATATGGACTTCAAGGAAATATTTCGACGTAATTTATCCAATACGTTAGTACAGCTGTTACAGAAACGAACGCCCATACAGGACAAATTTATTGCAGCGTTCATGAACATAACAATGAATTTTTATTAACGACCATCTGAATCGTTGCCCATATTCAGAAACAAAACGAAACGAAATGTGATCTTATTCGATAGCATTTTGTCTGAAAAAGTGTATTTTACACAACTGCTTTCTATTAATGTGTAAAATATATCATATACAAAATTATAATAAGAATAATTATAATTTTAATTAAGTGTGTGGGTTTAAAAAACAAAAATAAATCGAAAAACTTAAATTTTATACACAATTATTTCAGTAGTACTATAAAATTGAATAAATAAGTGAAAAATCATGTAACTCACAGATTAAACTTTACAAACGATTCATAAAAAAATTCCATATATCAATTCCAACAATGTCACGCCTGCATTTTTGCTATCACAAAAAATAACTTTGTTGCGATGTTTGGCGATAATACCTGGTTTGCACGATGTTTTAACAACCATTGTCGTTAAAACAATACCCAGAATTATTAAACGACTAAACAACAAACAATGCCTTTCAAAACTAGGTAATATCGTGTATGAAAACTATAAAATGTTAGTAACAATAGTGCTACTAAATTACATTTTTAACGCAAACTTTTTTCTCAGTTTTAAATGTAGAAAAATTATAAATTGTTTGATGTTACTTATAAAAGATATAAAGTTAAAAAAGCAAACGATATTGTTTAACAAATTACTACTGATCGTAGCAATATAGTTAAAAAAATATTTAATAAATAAAGGTACACAGGCGGCTAACAAGCTACTTATTATTACACACTGTAAGCGTTTCATTTCTCCACAAACAGGATACAAGCGGCCACAATTCGTAGCACACGGTCAGGTGTTACGGGAGTGCTACGTCCGTGCTACGAATACAAAACACGGCTTCGAAATTCAACGTTTACTGTTGCTTATTCGGTAAACATGCGGTGGTCAACCAACGTAATCTGATTACATTCAGAGATAATCTAGTATTATACATACTGAAAAATGTCGTTTTTATATTTAATACTAGCGGTTCCCCGCGACTTCGTCTACACAATATTAAGATACAAAAGTAACCTATAATATGCCCGTCTATGTTAACTACCCTTCAGTGAAAGTCCGGACAGACAAAGAAAGTTAAATGCGATTTTCGTTATCAGCAACGCAAATACATCATCTTCCCGCAATCTGGAATTTTTCTTTTAATATTACAAACAGACACTCCATATATAGTATAGATATAGATATATCATTTTAATTTGTGCGCCACAAAGCCATTTTTTACAAACGATGTTTATATGATATATCGATTAACCTTAACCTATTGTCTGCAAGCCTCGTACTATAGTTAAAGCTAATGTTCTTCGAACCACAGAACGAAGCAAATGCTCGCATTAGAGAGTAGATAATTCACTGAGAACTGCGCAGTAAAAGAATCCACGGGTCCGTTACGACTGCGTTTAATGCGCCGTTTAAGTAGCGAACCAGTGAATATAAAAGTCAAATAATATAAACATACTTTTTTAGATTCTGTATTCACATTATTTACGCAAACCTTTCAAAAATCTTCAACTACGGAATACATGAATATTATCGTTTTTAACTAAATTCGCTGATATAATTAAAAAACCTTCAAACATTAAAATATATGGAAACTTATTTTAAAATGTTTTTCAATCTCCATCACGAAAAACTATAAATGTGAATTCACTTAAAAAACATAAGAGTTTCTTTTTAGTAAAATATGCTATTCCATAGTAACAACTCATAAATAAAAACAATTTATGAAAACATACGGCGTATGTAAATATCTTTAACGTTAGTAATTTACATGCAGGGATGCAAAAACACAAGTGGAGTTTATTGTCATACTTGAATAAATAATGAACATCAATTTTTACAAGCGAACGAATGACGAAGTTTTATCTGAACCGAATCAGATATCGAATGCACGTACAATTTTAATGTGCGCTACGATTTTAATAAAACACAGTTAGCAGGTGGACTTTATCTTTCATTGAAAGTTTGTCGCTAGACCTGCTCCTGTTTACCACCTGCTCCGGATTAACTCGTCTCGTTAGTCTTCCTGATTTCGTACGAAGCAATGTACTCTTTACTTTATCCGTTGTGTTTTATCCGATTTATAAGGATCAAATTTTATATTAATTTAAAGGTAATTGATAAAGTTTCAGGTTTAAGATCGATGGTATGATAAAAATGATTTTTAGACAAAACATTTATAACATCCAGAGAGTAGCAAAGGGAAGAAACATTCAAAGAAAGAAATGCAAAAAAAACGCAGGATATAGTGAATACTCCCAATATACACGTTTATTGTAGTAATTTTTAACAAAAAGAAGAAAACCGGAATAAGCCTGTTAGTCAAATTCCATATTACTTCACTCTAACATGTTACAAATTTATTATAAATGCGAATGTTTGGATGGATAGATGTATGGATGGATTTTTTTTAGAGTTTGTAGCCTAAACGGCTTAATGGATCTCGATGAAATTTGGCATAGATGTAAAACGTAGTCTGGAACATGCTATTTACATTTTTTTTTAATTCCACGCGAACGGAGTCGCGGGCGAAAGCTAGTACTTAAAATAAAAGTTGTAAAAGCTTTAAATGGACAGAGATATTACAGCGTGTTAACTTTAAAAGAAAATTAAGTGTTATTTACAATTTGACTTACTTTGAGATATCGAATTTTATCTCATGAACTTTTTAACTAAAACAAGAAAGATATATATTTACCACTCTCTAAATAAGTTACAAATACTAGCATTTAAGTTGTCTTATTATTACCTAAACTATGTTAGTGTGATAAAGCTTCTCTTACATTTAAGGGTTGGAAATACGTTACAGGTTTTACATACATACTAAAAAAATCATTAAAAATATGTAAATTACTTTTTAAGTTACCCTTACTTTTTAGGTTTTAAAATACCAAGCTCCTCTATTTTTAGTGTAAGAAATATTAAAGGAAAAAAGAATAACGTTGTCGGAAATATTCATTTCGCTCCGAGCGTAGAAAGAGATTATGAAGCCATTCATGTTAATTAAAAATATTCATTTTGTGCCCTGACATGCCATATATACCGGGGCTTAAAAATGATTTATGACCCAAGAGAATAGTCGTATATCGACCATCTGGAACAATTGAATTTCAATCATGATAACTTATCAATGAAGATAGTAAATAAATCAATATTCTAAATGAATAACTCTCTTACATTTAAAAAAAACGTACAGGCTAATTTTGGGCTTTAAGCCTTTGTCCAATGGTAAAGAGATCTGCAGAAATTAAGCAAAAAACGAATATTAGAAGAGTAACTTGTCTCTTATAATTTATTCTTAACTTTATTTAACTTTAAATCTTCTGTTCTTAATTTAAAACTATAATCTCGTAAACATTTATTTTTATTTATTTTATTGTAACTATGATGCAGAAATGAAATAAAGGCTACTCATATATTATTTAAGAATAAATCTAAATTATACAATAAGGCCACTTAATCTTGATTAACAATAATGTGATTTCCTGTTTACTAGTTAAATTTGTTTTATGTTAATAAACGAGAGGGTTAATTCGTTGACACGCACACATAATTAAATGAACATCTAACGAACCGTTAAAAGTCGAAAGTCACGCGAATAACCCAACAGAGTGCAAAATAAGTATAAATAAGTTTAAAAAATAACAGAATAAATGTATTTTTTCTTTTGTAAAAATCACTTCAAAATAGACATTAACACTTTCAAAATATAGTTATTTATTAAAAATAGTATGTATTAATGTACTCTCATATTTAGTTTTGTTTCGTTTTATCAAATGTTTGCAAGCAATCGTATGCGTTTGATAAAGTTAGGTGTAATTGGTTTAGTTACATACATGAACTTGCTAAGTTAATTACACGTATGTTCCTAACATTACTTAATCAAAGCTAATCCCGTTTTCAAGGGTTAGAAGACACTGAATTCGGAGTTCATTTGCAAACCCAACCTTGTATCGTGTGTACTAAAGTTTTAAATACCATGTTAATAAATTGTTTTGTGTTTGACCTGAAATTATTATGGGTCCACGTAACATTACATTCATTACTTTATATTTATCTTATTTCGTTGCTTAAATAAGTTATTAAAATTAATAAACATATAGCAAATACTTTACTATACCATCGCACTTAAGTATTTTGGTAACTTAATTGTTGAAGAAGGAATCATTAAGTGATAGTCAAAATATCAAATTTAATTTAACAATTTGCCGACAAATATTCTAAGAAAACTTTGCAAAATAGATTCCCGTAACTTGTTTAACTTAATTATTTAAATTAAGTTGAAATATTATTATCTATTAAATTTCTTCTGTTCCAAGAACGATTATTTAGAATTTAACAAAAATAAAACAATTAACACTAGTAAAATCATCAATATATATAAATACATAATGCAAAAAGTCCATTGGCCCGTATTCGTCCACAAACATTATGACATTCCTTCAATCTTGTCTTTCAAGATCTACATAGTAGTACAGTCAATGGAAAACGTTTTAGAAATTGATCCAATCTCTAATTTCATTGTGCTAATTAATTGACGTAATTGGAACTAATGATAACCCGCCTTTGTAAACGCACGTTTTCCGGTCCGTAACATGAGGATGTACGGGCACTTTATTAGTGAGGTTAGGGCGCTATTTGTTACTAATAGCCATACCACTATGATGCCACAGAGTTACATTTACAGGCTTTTGTCTATTAAATTTTTACCAAATAGCATAACCCAACAAAATAACAAACCAAAAATTGACAAATAAATGAATTTGAATTGTATGAAAATAGTCAATCAGTTGAGATTGCGTTTTAATTATTAAATCTCGATTAAAGAATGTTGGTTAAACAATATGAAGAATAGTAAAGAAAACGATTTCAGTAATATTACATAAGGTTTAATATTTTCATAACTCGCCCTTTCCAAACTTAACCTATTAGCCGTAATATTTTGGTGAATATGTTAGTTTGAAAGCATTCGTACAATCCAATAAAGAACAAATACAACCGTCATAAATCTCGTCTATTTCTGTCCTTGGATATTATTACATTGCCATTCGCAGAAAAGACAATACGTGCTGTGAATACTTAATCATTTATTTGAACTCGCTGACATTAAAATATTTTATAATCCATGACGTCATAAGTACATTAAAACTAGTATGGGGTAGTTCGTTGTCTATGTTATAACACGCTAACGCTGTGAAACTGCTACGAATTCAACTAAAAAATAAAATATCAATGTGTTAGTATTTTTAAATCACATTCTATTTTAAATTTTTCTACGATCTCTAACGCAAATCTATAAATATGACAAAAACCAGAGAAAAAAATTATTTTGACACCTATTTCGTAGCACCTGCTACGGACCATACGATTCTCAAAAGGATAATACGCATTAAATATCTTGAATGTAATATAAGTACGGGAAATAATTTATTAGGAATATTCTTTATCGCATCTTTTATGAAGGGCGATGAGTAAATTTTTACGAGGCATCGTATGTTCTCATAACATAAATATGGCGACGCGACTTCATATTCGACGTCCGACATTGCGAGTCCCCGACAGGCCTTATCGAGAGTACGCTTCATTACTCTCGTATATCGCGTCAGCTCGGTGCCTCATGTGTAAACTTTTCATGGTGGAACTGTGAACAAACTATTGTTACATTGGATAAAATAATACCGACTTGTATAGCATCTGTATATGAATTAGTACAATGACATCAAAACTATATCAACATGTTCTTTAATTTTGAGTCCTACTGTTAAAAGCATATGGTTATCCTAATATAAGTAAAAGGTTAAGAGCCTTTCTAAGCCTTTCTAAACTATCGCACAACTGGTATACGAGTGTCGATTGTTTCGCAATTCAACTGTTAAGTTGCACAATTAAAATCGAGTGTGCGCATCTTCATATAAGCTCATAGGAATCACAGTGAGACTAAACAGTTCTTTGATAGTTTAGTTTCAGGTATGAGCACGCACTTAGTCTAGATGATGGCGGCCTGGTGAAATGTGAAACACTAAATTTTGTCATTCTACAGAAAATACAAGAGATATTTCAATGTAGATTAAACAGTGACATGGAAAATCTGCCCGCTGTTATAATATAACAAGGAAATAATCCGTGTTTAAATATGAAATGACTTTTGCATCACAACGCTCGCCAAATGGTTCACCGCTTAGCAGCCACTCAAGGCCCCCGCATTTAGACCAACATCTCTTTGAATATTTAAAAACGGTTATTCCGTTCCGTATATCTAATACTTCAAACGCAAACCATTTCCGTTCCAACTGAGTTCCCAGTTTTATTTTTAGGAAAAAAAAATGTTTTTAAAATTTTGTAAAATATTTATAAGAATAAGAAGTTGTTTGTTTCCATACAAGCATGTTTAATATTTGTTTAGTTTGTATAATTTTTTCGAACCTACCGCCGTTAACATAAGTTAAAAATAAAGTTATGTGTGAAGACGTGTGAGTTTAGTGCATTAATTGTAAATCCCTAAGATAGCTAGTTTAATTGTACAATATTCATTTCATGTAAAATATGCCCATACATAGATACCCTTCATCAGAAGAGCAGAGAGCGTTGAGCGATATATTAATATAATATTGAGCAATGTCGCTGCGTCGGGCATTCCATCTTCCGGCGCTACTAGTAATTGTCATCTGCACACGACGTGGGTCATAATTACTATCGTTAATTATTAATATAATTTTATGCTATACACAATTTTACAAATCTATAGTTAAAATAGATAATTCAAAAGATAGCTAATTCCATCATCCTGTTTATAACGTTGGCTAAATGCAAAAGTTATAAGCATTTATATTAACTAAGTTTAACAAATAAAAATAAAATGTAAATCGTACCATGCTGTTTTCAAATTTTTATAATGTCCATACATTTCTAGGAGAGCTCGCTACGAAAGCAAAAGCATATTATAAATATAAGCGAACCAAAATTGAATGCGAACGTTAATTGGCATGTTATAGTAGAGGCAGTAATGGGGGATTGTATGCGGTGGGGGGCGGCGCGACCGCAGGGGGGATATCGTTCTATAGATCCCTATTATAGCTGAAATCGGTCAGGGTCGTGACTGCTTTACGAATACGTTATTTTGTGTTCTTCACACCTGAACTGCTAATGTGTTATTGATGATTACGTTTGTAACTCACTTCAGAATAAATGATAAAAAGGTGGAAATATACCTACACTTCAATGCTTCCAAAAATTAATATTCTAAAGACAGATAATATGGAAATATGAATTTCATTTTACTCGGGTAAAGGTTATCTAGAACAACTTATATAGAACAGAATTTTTAGATACTTATTGATCCTTGTTGTCGCTTTCTGTAATTAAAAAATATGCCTTAAATAGTGATAAAAAGCTTTTAAATTGATTGGTTAATTTCTGAACATAATTAATATCTAAATTTTAGAACATCTGTATATACTTACATATAATACTTTTCCAACATTCGACACACATCGAACAGAGATTTAATCGGAAACGTGTCTGCGGCCGACGACGGACGCGCCGTGTGTATTGTGTTCAAATTATAGAACGGCACGTAGCTACGTTTGTCGCCACTGACTCCTACTGGCCCGGAGAGTTTTATTCTTAGATCCTCGCAATATTCATGTGCATGTGAAAATGTCACCCGCAGTGGACCAGCGGGGTTGACTATGGCCTAGTCACCCCTTATTAGGGTAAGCTCCGAGCCGTATAGTGAGCGAAGACGTATAGTGAGCTGGTATTGATGTGAAAATGTCATCACACACCGTTTGTCCACGATTTTTTAAATTGTACACATTAGTACTCAGAGACGATAAATATTTCATTGTTTTACCCCGAGAAATATGCTCTCAGGAACTTCCAGAGTGACCATTTAACAAATCTGTGTACGGCAGTTAAAGTCTTATTTGATGCGAATTAAGAAATTTCTTTGAATCCTTAACGAACAATAAACGTTATTCAGAGACAAAAAGAAGGGTAACATATAACCTTACTTACAAAGTAGAATAATTTATGTTGGCTAATTAAACGATAATTGGGGACCTTTTGTAACTTTTAAAAAGGATAATCCCTAAAAAGTAAAAAAGGTCAAGATAAAAGTAGGTAATAATTCTCAGAATTTTTATACCGATTTAGACCTCTTGTCCTTTTTATATTCGTTGAGATGTGTATGTATAAAAAGTAATGAATGCTGTGTTTCATTTTATCTTGTATGTTAAAAACTAAAAAAACGTTGTCGTATAAAAGTTCCAGAGGATCGTGTTGAATGTTATGAATTTTTAATTAACATCGACAATATTAAACAGACGTCTGCCATTAAAACTTAATGTAGACTGGGGTATGTCGATGAATACCAACTTTCCTCCGCACAGCAAACACGGGGAGTATAATGAAGTAATTTACGTAATCTACACGAGACCGCATCATTGTGAATTATTAAAAGCCTTCGAAGGAACTTCGTTCCTCACATCTCCGATATTTACTTTACTCGCCACAGGGCGGTCGATATATTCACATAAAATGTAAAAGTTTTTCTTTTACATTCAATAAATGATCTGAATGATGATGAACAATCATGTGGCACGAATTTTTAATTAAATTACTACAATGATTGTATGAACGTATTGGAGGCACGAGAGATAAAAGTACTAGTTTTTTTTTTTAAACAGCTTATTGAAGCTTTCATAAAAGGTAACTTTTTATAGAAACTAGTATTTTTTACACAAACCAAATGCAATGTTACCAAATTTACAATAAGGTAAGGTCACACGTTTGATAACTTATTTTTTTTAATTAACCTCGATTATATCTCTTATACCATTATCTGGTAAATCTAATTTTGGGTTTAATTCCTAATCGAGTATAAAGTTTTTTTACATTTCATTTGTATACAGTTATCCACTTACATAAATCTCTTCGCATCTTTGTTATTTGTTTTCCTTAAGTGGGCTATTTGATGTCGAAGCCGTAGTATGAAGAGCAATAAAACGAAACGTTTTCTAAATATAAAATAACTCTCGTAAGCATAACAACGCACGCTAAAGGAGCAACTGAAATAGAGGGCACTCAAAGAGGACCGCTAGACAAACATCTCTCTGAATATTTAATATCGGTTGCTTTGTTTACTTATATCGGGTCTAATTTTCCAAACGTCGACCCTCCTCGATGCCCGTGTTAAGTCCCTCTCATCTTATTTTTGTATTCGGCTCACGCAAAAACTTGTTTGTGCGAAATTGATTTAAATTGTTTCGTTGTATTTTTTTTATTACTTATTAAAAACTCGAGACTGACTTACGATCTGATAAGGATTTTTTTTTATTCTAAATATAGATTGTTAAGTTTTCCAATGTTAACGTAATTTGAATTTATACAAAATAGTTCTTAAAATAATTGATTGAACAACAAGTACACAATCTGCAAGTTAATGCATTTCGATTTATTAACAAAATGATTTTGTAGTAAGAGATTTGCGATAAATAACATTGCAAAGGTTGCTGCGACCATGACCGAGTTAACCTGAGCCCATCTCGCTCGGCTTTCGCGAAATACAATTTATCAATATCTATTCTATCAACAAATATGAAACTGTAAACGGAACCTATCAGTATCAAATTCATATGTGCATTAAAATGTCACTAACAAAATCGTTTCCAAATAAAAGGTTTAAAAGTTCAATTTTCACTTACATCTGACTGTTAACAATTTACACAAAGAAGATGTCACATAAAAATACCTATGATACAATAAAAAAAATCCTATTTTATAAAATAATACTTTGATTTTCATCTATACTAGTATAAGAAAGAGGAAAACTTTGTTTGATTGTTATGAATAGGCTCAAAAACTACTGGGCCTTCAAAAAGATAATTAATTTGTTAGTAATATATACTATATTTTTTCATTTGAATCATTATGAGTTGCGGGCAAAAGCTAGTCTTTTATATTTTAATCTATAGGGTGGACACGATAAGCTATACTCGTATCATGGGAGCGATGTCTATTTGCATAATTTGTAGTACAACATCCCTAATTACGATCTCGCGTCGACAGGGTTGAGTTACGAATTAATAAGAGTCTGCAATACATCATGTTATAACAAAACTTTATTCACATAACAAACTTTGCGACCATCATATACTATGAACTTGTTAACTTAATACACCAGCATCGTGTGTACGCTTATATTTTGTACAATACTTTAAGACTGGTAGACGTATGTTTTACACAGAACAGACATTTTTGTGCTAAGGCTAGATTACAAGTAATTTAGTTCCATATCTAACTTTTGGTTTCCACCGCAATTATTTATGTTTTGAGGTTTATGCATTTTTAGTTGTAAACGATTGCTGTTTAAATTGTCCACAGTACATAAACGCGAAGCATTGGTAATCTTGAGTCTTATTTTAGACAGAGCAGGCCGAGGTAGATGAAAATGTCCAGATCACAGCCATGACTCACAAAGCGTTGTAGAAAGAAGAATTACTTTACCATACTATTATTGATTGACTTACTATCCCTTATCTTCGCAGGTCATCGGCCCGATATGACATACAATAGTAGTTGTTCTATCAATGGCAAAAAATAAGAGAGAAATGTAATAAAAACAACGAAACATTGTAATGAGAAAAGTTGAATCCGTGCTCGTGCTGTGGCCGCTGTCGACTAAATAGTTTCTGTTAGTAAAGTTCATCGGCTAACATGTTATCCAATTTGTAGTGTTGCTCTCAAACGATTTAATTTCAATCTTCGATTATACGAGTATACTATTGATCTCTTAGAAATTGTTAAGATATTACAATAGCCAAAGCAATTATCATGTATTTTAAATAAATAAATAATTAGTGACGAAAAGTACAAAATGGTTTGATAAGGAGATTCACAAATAGAGTTCTCAAGAGGGAATAGTGCTCAAGAAAGCCTATTTTAAAATTATTTCATTTAAAATTTAAATTAAACAAAACCAATTGGATATTTTCGCAATAAATTTCTAAATTAACTTGAATCGTATAACATTTAATAGTTAAGTGTCAGATAAAAACATTTTTACCGAAGTAAATTGTTTAATGGAAAAACTTTTAATGAAGTTTGATGAACGGAACGCTTTCGGTACATTGTATTTCTTTAAGACAATTTTCTAAATACGCGAACTTCGTTTCTACTCCATTTGGCACGAAACGACGCGATTGTGTCCCTCTTAATAAACGATATGTCTAACTCGCTACAGCTATTTTCATACAACAGACAGCGACATTGATAATCCATTTGTACCTTTGGGGGCTTTGAACCAACATTTATTTTTTTTGCATTGTGTCTCCACTATCATAACACATGAATGATAACAATATAGCCAAAAAATTCATACTTATATCAATTAATGGACTACACAGTATTTATTTAATTAAATCGTTAAAGCATAATGCTTCTAACTAACGTAATAAATAGACATTTTGTAGTTCCGCAATGTCACTTAGTCACAATGAAGACATAAAGTACACGCGAGCTCTTGTGCGGAAACTATCTCATACCCAGGCAACACCGCTCCCACATAAATTAGGAAAGAATGGCCTAAGTTTCGTCCTATAGCCGGATTCGGCGGATTAAACGACCGAGGAAGAAAAAACACGACAATACAAAATTTATTTTGTTGTACCCTTCAGATATCACTATTTTATAAAACTAAATAAAACCAGCAACCAAAGCCATAGATATAACTTTGTGTAGACTGGCCATCGTACTTACCTTCCCTTACACCTTGGTATATTTACCTGAAAAGAAAATAAAATATTAACACTAGTTAATATGTAGCAAATGCATTTTTTTATATAGAGATTTATATTAGTAGTTTAATAGCAGTTGTAATTAAAAAATAAGTAAAACTGCACGTAATCAGAAGTTATTTAACAAAACCAGTGATTACTTAACAAAGCTTATTAAACAAAATGTGAAACGGTGTATTCAGAAGCCAAAAGCAGAGGTCATTATAGGCGTCAATACACGTTCCGTCCATCGCTTACACGTTCGGTCCGCCCAATCAATAGCCCCTATCACGCTTTATAACATCTATAGCATACGGAGGCTGGACATAAATACCAACCGGGAAGGATCGATAACGGACTCGTTCAATATTCTCATTAGCCGTGGTTTACATTAATTAAACTTTTCTTTTTTTATTCAATACTTTTTTCTATTTTGCTCGCGACTTTGTGCACGTGAAATTATAAATTGTAACAAATATAACCTATGTTACTCAGGGATAACGTAGCTTTTTAATGGTGAAAGGATTTTTGAAATCAGCCTGGTAGTTTTTGAATTATTTCAACACGTACAAAAATACAAATCTTTCTTCTTTATAATAATAGTATAAGTATAGATGTAGAAGAATTAAAACGATACTATTTTCTAAGACTATCTGGTCAGAGGAAACCCAGAGTAAATAATAATTAGTACGTTAATTCCAAACTATAACAATATTTAAGTCTTATGTTTTGTAATATAACTTATCTGCATGTAATTTATTTTATTTAAGCCCGTAGTTTTAAAAGAAAAATTTTAATTTCATAATGATTTTCATTTCCAATAGAGTAAATAATAAATAAAGGTTAACTCACCAATGCTTTAGTTTTGTCTTTCTAGCGGCAGATAATGTACTAAACCTTAATTAATTAATAACTTACACACCATACCTTCTTTTATAAATATTTCCACTTAATCAACGATGATAAAAAGAGAGAAAAATCTTTTCTACAAACATTACTACGTTTACAGCAAAATGTTAACATTAAAAGTTTTCTGGAACACCGGCCTCTTTCCTGCAGGAAAGTTGCACAGGAATGCTGTTCAGATACTAAAGTAGAAAAGTTAACAACGTCTGGATATCTCAGATAGAAACGAGAATTCGCTATTAAAACTTTACAAATGTACCTACATTATCATAAAAATAAATACATAATTGCTGTTTGAATGGTTCAAAAGACAAGATTGCTAGAATGAAATTAAAAAAGATCTTCGTATCTACATAGGCTTATTATGTTTTCTTATTTAATCGTTACTAATTTAATTTTGTGAATAATTTATAAGATATATTCAGAAAAGAGACAGTAAGGTGATAGAATTGCATCGACCGAGGTTGGCCTTTTCTTGCGACTACCGTCGAAAAAGAAAAAAATATTTTTAATCTTTGTTAACCGAAAAAAGTATTTCATGTATGCAAACTATGATAAAAAAGACCAGTTTCAAACCAAAAATGTTACCCTAATTTAATTAAATAAAGGAGAAAAGTTTGAAAACGGGAGTTACCAGATTTGTATATGTTATTTTGCATTTGACAGCCCAATTATAACGGAAGGCTTTATTTACTCGGCAAGTGAAACCGGTCCATGTTAAATAAATGCATATGTAGGTACTATTTTCATTTTGTTGAAATATCAAGAAACAATTTTGTTAAAATATCAAAAAACAATATCAAAAATTTGAAAACATAAATTACAAAACAGTTTCGTTTCCATTAAACAAAATATTCTGGACTCTTCCCATAAGACTATTCGTTTACTCGAGCATCGCTCGTCCCAGGAGGTTAGAACAAATGCTACATTGCACTGAAAATTCTCTGAAGTAAATTAAATTTAAAAGCTACAAACAAAATACATATTACAACTGTAAGTTTCAAGTAAAAAATAATAAACTTGGAAACAAGAAAATCCAAAGCATTTTCATTAAATTGGATGCATTCATAAAGCTTTAGTTAGGTTAAGTTTATCCTGTTTGTTTGTTTATGTCAATTAGTTACTGAAAGAAAACGTAACTTACAATATAAGATATATAATAAAACCATAGCTATAAACTTTTACATGTACCAAAAGCTTTTACATATTGGTTTAAATTCGTGACGTTGGCAGCCGTCCCTATGTAAATGCATATCCGATCGTTACAGAAGACACGAAAATACGCCGACGTCGGAACAAATTGCGTCAAAGCAATATCAAGGTGCGACCACACCTATTTTCAATCGTTTAGGTTCTTTCTAGATTTTGTTAGTATAAAATTTATTTATTTACATATAGAAAAAAATATATAAAAAAATTACAAATAAAATTGTCGCAAAACTGCACAGCAGTTTGTTGGCGATTTGTTTGTTTAATGTTTCACTATATTTAATTTTAGCATTAAATTTCATTTCAAAAATATAACCTTAGATTTAAGGTTACATTTTTTTAATAAAAGAATTAAGCGATATTTATGGAATGTATCGTAAGTATCAAGAACTAAATTTTTACTTAAAAACAATGATATTTTGTAACAAAAAAAACGATAACATTCATAGCGATCGTTAAAATATTTAAACCACAATTAAAAGGAAAACCGCATATTTATAAAAAAATAAAAGGAAAGTAGAAGAAAAGATCTCATTATAACGAAGCGTCCGCATTCTATTCAAAGAAAATTCTTTAGAAAATATCGTCAGAATGTTCAAGGCCCACCTGTTCGGAAAAAAGGGATATTTTTAATCTATTACAACGATAACTTATATCTCAAACTTATCGTTTTATAATGGTTACTGATAATTGTAATTAATGAAAAAAACGTAACAATTCATGACTAACAATTTACTTGTAAAATCATAATCTAACTTAAAGCATTCTAATAAATATCCATTGAAAAGTAACAACATTCTGTTTGTAACAATAACCACGTTAAAGTTGTAAAAGGAAACTGTCTAGATAAATGCCTCGTACTCGTTTCTAGCGACAAGTAATATTAATTTACTTCTAGTTAATTATTAATTTACTTCTATTTGAGTACAGTTTGATGATAAATTCAAATAAAAAGAAAAAGTCAATGATTACTATATTTACAATGCAGAGGCATTTCATAAACGATTGTGTTATCTTTAAAAATATCGTGACAGGATAAAAAAAAATGAAACAAGTGCTTGAATAATTGTTGTTATAAATCATTTAACATTTTTAAAAGATTTATTTAAACGTCGTCGCATTTTGTGAATTTCCCACACAAATAATTTGATTAGATTAACTTAAGATGGTCGCTGTTAAGTTTGATTGACAAGCGCTTTAGCCGAGCTTAATCTGCTGTCAATGTCACGCAATAAGCCAGGTAAGTAAAAGTTAAAGGAGTTTACTTAGAGAAAATAATAAGATCCAATGTAAAATGTTTAAAATAAGTACACAATTTGTTAATATATTGTGTAATATGCATTTAATAAATGTAATATGTAAAAAATCACAATTCATTTAATTTGATGTGGCAGTAAAACTTTAATCATCACAAGATTTTTGCTTTAAAGTCATTCTCGCTTGTAATAAACAATTGTTTATACATTCAGTTTAGTTTTAAACCTGGCCCGACTGCCAGATCATGAGACATTGGCTAAGCGCACACGTAGCACATTAGGTCATTTTGTAATTAGATCTAGAGTTTACGATATAAATTTTTGTTTTGTAAATATCCAATTATGTGTTATTTATGTTACATGATTTAAATAAATAAAAAAAACTAAACAGTTGTTAAATACGTACAGGCATAACTTAATGTAAAAATAAGCCAAGGTAAGTTATATCAATTTCAGAAACAGCAGAAAATTACTTTTTAAAACAAACCTTTTAAATTCCAATTTGCTTTGGTAAACGGCAAAAACTTATGTTAATTGGAAAATATCGATACTAAGTTCCGTAGCCGCTGAATAAGTTGCAAGTATTCACGCGCAAGAACGCAAACTTCTTTTCTTAAAGCTTTCATAAAATTGCAAACTAATTTTATTTTCTTTTAAAAGCAAGTACTGAGAATATTTACAGCTGTGATGAATAGATATACGGTAACAGTCTAAATGAAACAAGATGTTCTGACTAAAACAGGTATCTATAATATCTCTTTCACTATTACTTTAAACGATTAAAAATGGTAAACATAGTATTATTTATACTCGTATTACGATGTTATAGAATAGCGTTCCAGAAAAACGTATATGAAAATCTTTTCATAAAAGTAACATCATTTATATAGGTATCTCTAACCAAAGAGTATTTAAGCGTAGATGTATACAGAAGATATTAAACAGGCGTAACAAAAAAGAGAAAATAATTAAATCTATCTTTGCCTATCTCTGTTAATTTTTATGATAATATAAACCCATTTACATTCCACCACAAATGACACTTATTACATAAATTAGCTATGTAAATTTACTTTAACTACGTAGCATAAAAGTGTTTTAATTTGCAATAAAACGCACGTTGTAAGAACTCTTATGTACTCGTGAATTCGTATGTAGAGCTTTCGTAGCTTTCATTAATTACACACACATTTTATAAATGCACTGAAATATAATGTTACCCGGATAAATACATTTGTTACGAATCAAATAAAAAAACTTAAAAACATTATAATGAAATGTCTAAAATATTGATAGCATTTCATGTTAAAAATATCCAAATTATTGAAATCTATCTATACAATAACAGTTTTATTAAAATTATGAGCAACGTTTAATTAATAAAGAAATAGATTTACAATTTGAAAACACATTTTCAATAACACTAAGAAAAAGCTTGTGTTTGTGTAAGAAATAATTTAAGCAAGTAAGAAGCTTTTTCTCACTATTGTCTTACTCAGAATAAACTAGTGTTCGTGTTTGAACTCCAGAGCTTTCAAGATTAACTGATACTCAGAGGACTCGTTGCGAAAATAAATTTTCTGGAAATACCCAATACTACAAATTGCCAATTAAACTAACCCTTTGATTCTATTTCAAATATTTGATATTCAATTTGGTCCAAGCTACGCGTTCTAAAATAATTTTTCGTAGCGGCCTACGTACTATGTTCGTAGAGGTAATGATTTAAACCAAGTAAGCTTTGTTCTAGTGAATTTAAATTAGTGTAACGAAACAAAAGAAATTGAGTTTAAAGTACTTAATTGTTTTGAACACAATTGCTTAAACAGGTTCAAATAATTATTATACCTTTTGTATGTATTCATGTAATAAATGCAAAATAAATTTTAGAGTACTTAAAACTGGGCCAAAAAGGAAATTTTAATTTCATACGTTGAAGAAATTGAAATTCACTATTTTATTTAAAACCTATTTTAGCACATGTATGTACACCAATCTTGCAAAGCTATAAGATAACTTTGATCTTTAAATAAGCTTCAGGAGCAAACACTGATAAATAAAGATAGAAATGTAAAAAAAAGAAAATCATGAGGAAATTAAACAGTGGACACAACAAATTTACAAAAGAAAACGCTAAGCTTAAACACAACAGAACGTTCCAAGTGATACCGCGGGGAATCGGATTATTTTACAACTACATATCTCTGTCAAGAATAATGACATAAAATCGTCGAATGGGGCGTAATGGCCCATAATAATGACAAAGACATATAAGCTAATGTCTTCGTGCATTCAACAGGTTCAGAGTTGTATTGATAGCGGACATCCATCAAAGAGGAGACCGTTTATCGGGCGGACGAAGGCGGCGCGGTGGTCGCGGTCGGCGCGATGATCGCGAGCGACGCGCAGCGGCTCTCGTCGAGCGGCGAGCTACGCTGCTGCGAGCTTTCGTGGCTCGTTAACCGGACTAAAGATAAGTAATAAATTCCGCAAGGTTCTACTTACGGGAGCACGGTCAGACGCGAGTCGCGACACTGAACGAAGCGAGTGGGCCCGCGCGGCCGGGCTGCGGCAGACTGTTGCTCCCGGGGCCGCTTCACTTGTTACGTGCCGCTCGCCGCCCCGCGCCCCTGCTCCTGCGCCCTCGCCCCTACCCCCGCCCAGCCCTCGCCGCCCTCGCAACCCCGCCCCGCAGCCGCTCACCAATTTCACAGGTCCTTCACTCAGCAGCGTCCTTCTTACTCACCTAGGCAAGGTACGTACGGTTTACCCTTATCTTTCAAAAGCCTTTTGAATGTCAATGGTATTCATCAAAGGGTTACGTTTAATGAATGAAATTAAAATTTTTAATATGAATGTTAGAAATCTATTGATATAAATAGATTATTTTTTTGTCTAGTTTTGTATGACAAAAACACTGATATTTTCCACGTTTTTCTTTATTGCTAGGAGGCGAGCGCACAAAAAGTAAACAATTGATTTAATGTAGGAGTAACCTTGACTCGTAGGTAACTAGGACGCAGGGAACGGAACTATTATACCGCACGGGGCACATCAGTGGTGCTTTGATTATCCATCAACCGTCAAAGTTAACTTTGGCCGCCGGCTTACAGTATTTGCACGAATATATTAGAGCGAGTAGATTGAAGTTCCTAACTCCTTTGTTAAAACTTTGTTAACGGTGTTATAGGAAACCATTGTGCTTTAAATAAAGAGGTTCTCTTCCTTTTAACTATTCCATAATAAAAGGTAATTTAGTTTTTAAACTATAAGGAGATTAGAAGTGCCTGTCTTGTATTAGTTTCGTAGACATTTTAATGGATGGTAACATTTTTTTAAGACTTATCGTCTAAAGTTATCACTTGAATACTTCGAAACGCAAATAATACAATATTTTACTCATTTAAAATTGTTAATATTAAACGCACATTACCTTTTATTTGCCAAGTAGATATGTAGGTACTTATCTTCGACTTCAGTCGTACTTGCCTACAGCTGTCTTCCGAAATGACAAACACCTTTCGCTGTGTTTTTATTTAGAGATCCTATCATCTTTAACACGATCAACGCTAATACACTGTATGTGTAAACATAAAAATAAGCTTAAATAATTACGGTTATACTAAATATTAAAGAGCTAATACAAACTTAGTAGAAATTGTAACTTAGTTATATTCATAACTCATTGTTTACAAAGTTATTAGGTTTTTTTACCGTTATTTGTACTTACGTGCGCACTATGTTAGATGACAATCTACTCTGCTTCTGGAAACAGGGAAGGGTGTCCCTTTCTGTGTTTGTTCTGTATAGTTTCCCAGTTATATGATACCAAAAATAGTTAATTTGATTAAGAAATACTATCATCACAAAATATTGTATAGATATATTACTTTAGGTAGAATAGACATTTTATAGATAGTTTGGATATATTTTGTTAGCTGGCTGGATTTCATCAGGAAGAGATTCGCGATAATCCAAACAATTAACCTCAAGGCACGTCTACACCGACAACACGTAGACCTCCTCTAATAGAATAATGTTATCTGTGCGTTGGGATTACCACAAACGTAATCTATCAATAGTGTAACACAATATAAGACAATGTATAGAAGTAATTTTCTAGTTACCTTTCGTATTAAAAATGATAATAACAGTCTCCTTAGTCAATCGACAATCAAAAAATGTCACAGATCGCCTAACATCTAAAACAACAATTTTTCAGCACTGTTGCCTTCTACTCAGCTTTCGGAATTGTTTGACAATTTGTTTGGAAATCTTGTGATACTTCTCTACGTTCTTACACATTGTTAAATTAATTTCATTTTGTATTATTAAGTAAAAATAAATTGGTTTCTTTCTCAAATATCAAATAGCCTCGAGAGCGTAATATAAAACAATTTGTAAGAAACTGCAACCATAACATACCCCGTCACAGCAATCCGCGAACTCTCCGGGGCATCATATATCCTCCGCCCTCGCAGACTATCCTAGAATAAACACTACGGAAAGAACGTACCGTACAAGGACTCTATTTAAGAGCAAAACTTGAGAAAACTACGAACTATTGACTTCTGATACTATAAACTTCTGGGAAAAGGAACTGGGCAATTAAATAAACGCCTGACGTTTTACACTTAGCTATAATATAATAAGACAAATGTGTTATTAACAACTATGCTGGTATAGTTAGTGTCTTTTGCAATTATGACACATAAGTACTGCATACTTTAAAAACATTCAATTTTCGACTTATGGTCATTTAAACCAAAAGACCGGCGTCACAAACACAATTAAAAAAATGTTCTTTTTTATTATTTTAAAACAGAGTATACTCTGTACGCAGGTATAAGACATGTAATATGTTACGCAATTGTTGTCGCGCTATAAAACCAGTTCAGAATAAAATATTGATTTAATATTTATTTCTCAACGGTGTACAAAACAGCACAAGTTAATTTCCATTTGTAACGTATTCACCGCAGTATCAGATCATAACAAAACGCATAAAGAGTGGGCAAAAAGTTTTATTGTCTTGTCCACTTACTGCTCGTAAGTATGAATTAAGTTAATAATTTTTACCAATGCAGAGGTAAAGTTTAACAGGTATATTGGATTGTCATCTCAACCTGTTGCATACTTACGCCTAATACTTATTTTGTACCTTATGTGTATTTGTATACTTATGTGTATTTGCTACTTCTGATAGCTCTAGATAATCAGCCCATATATCAATACAAAATATATGATGAATTCATTTTGTTTGTTCGTAGATAAGAAATATCTATTTGTATTGACAAAATTTCATTTAAATACATAAGACTCGATTCACGAAATCTCATCGTAAGCTCTTAGCCGCAATTCTTCTATGAAAATTCCTTCCAATAGACTCGGCGTATACATTCATAACGTGAAGCTTTTCACGCTGGCAAAGCTATAAAAGTTTTTCCGTCGAACACAGAAGGAAATTTACATTCAGTTACAAAAAAACGTGTAAAACGTTGTACTATTTTTGTGTCTGCAAATAAATATACAGGACGTTCAAAAGTCTTATAAAAGGTAGTCTTATAAAACTGACGGAAATTATCTGTTAAAGGAGATATTATTTTAGTAATAAAAACCAGCGCAAAAAGTGATAAGCTGTTCTATTTTATAACAGCGATGGAAAAATAAAAAAAAATGATGTAGCAAACTTTGACAAGCACACAACAGTTTTAACAGTATTTTTAAATAACCATTAAAAATCTTAAATCTTAACTAGGAAGTGCGGTTTTCAAAATATCTTCTGTTATAACATTCTTGTGATTTCGTCTATATGCGTTACCTTTTTGAGACATACTGTAGATAGCCACGCATACCGTAACGTTGACACTGTATTTATTGTATATCTAATTTTCCGCTTTATATACATTTTCCTTATGGATGGGGAAACGTGACACGAGTTACTTGTTATTGAACAGTTTTATTACCTAGATCAAGTTGTTTAATATTAAAATATTGATATTAAGCACTAATAACACTTTGAATTAATAAATAAATTTAGATCAACACCTACTTCGATTAAATTCTTAGTAGAATTAAAACTCATTGCAGTTCAGTAATTTTACAACAATGCACTTTTAAAAAATAACTAAGTTATCGACGTTAGACAACTCTTCTAAAACCAATTTACTACTTAATGAATATGACAGTATCATGATGAAAGTAATTATTTCTTGAAAATCATCGGTATCTAAATTTATTTCGAGCACTGAGTACATTAAGTTACGTAGGTGGTCATATATCAAAGTATTTTCAACCTAGGGGAAAAACCTACACGTGCACTTCAAACGGCTTAGAAAATATCGCTAGCGAAGTGCGGCGATCTTATGAACTTTCAGACGTCTAATAGTTAAAAAATACGTCTTATTTTATTCATTTTTTTGGAATGAAATAGAATTGGAAAAAAAATCGATAGAAACGAGATGAGCTTTTCGAGCTCTCGATATTGCGACGTAGTTGCATACGTCACGACCTTTAGATAAAATGTTTAATGGAATTTAAAAACTAAAAAAATATCAGAATTGTTCACATAAACTCGGTCAACATTTAAATATATGTCAAAACGTGCGTCAATTGTTATTCAATATTAAAATTTATCTATGCCTCAATATAATATACGCATAAATATTGACGAATGCGCAAACGCATAAAAGATAAGTTTGTTTTTTTGTCTCGAATCTTTATTGCGGCTATTGCGTTTGATGTGGCATATTTTCTATTTTGACAAGTTCTGGGAAATAAAACCCAGACAGGTGAAATTAATCTCAATTGATAAGCGATACGTAAATAATATAAAAAGGTACTCCATAGTTCTCAATTGCATGTGTGCGTTAACTTCTAATGCTCGTCGTTAATATTTAATTATTTAATAAATAATGTAATTTGATTGAGGTCAGATGTCTCAATGACGCTTTAGTTTAATAGCTGGTTAAATCGTTATCTTCTACGCATCATATACTTCCTCAATACATTCCGAAATTGGCCACCTTATACTACTAGTACTATTTAAGTGTACTTGGAAAAAACCTAATGATATTCTTATCAACTTGACCTTAAATGTATACTTGTAGCTTGATGTGGTACTAAGATATACTTTAAGTTATTCAGGGAACGTCAAAACAATAGAAAAATAACTTTTCGGTTATCGGAATAAGGTATCCGAAGTACCCGGCGTATTTCAGTATCTTTATTTGCTAGCCTCGCATTCCCTGGCAAAACATAGCCTAATAACTACTACAGTTTAAAAGTAGGTTTCTTAAAAGTTAAAGAATTATTAAAATCGTTTTAATAAAAACTTCAGATATTCAACATTATAAGTAAAAAAGTGAATGTACGTATGATTATGAATCGTATAAGGAAGAAAGATAAAATACTAGTTTGTCAAGAAAACGAAGGTAATATAAGCCGTATCAGTCATTGTTCCGTGGCTACTTTCATAAGTTAACACGTTCAATGCCACAATTTTCACATACTGAACTAAACTCGCAGAACGGGCCCTGAACTGACCGTGCTTGTGAAGGTTTTTTTATCTTTTCTATGAAACTTTTCCGTTTACTACACCATATGTGTACATTTTATACCATGTAGACATTATTTCTATTTATTTCGCTTTTGTGTATTACTTTTAAAGATAATCTTATAAGTCGCAATCTGATGTGTTCATATTGTCATTTTCTCTACCTGCAAAACCAAAACCCAATGGAACTTTCGTAGTTTCCTGTTATTTCTCTATTATTATTTAAGAAAGAAATATGAAATAAAACAACATTACTTCCGCCGTCGCATTCCATATATTGCATGAAAAGAGAACAGTTTCCAATTATATTGGTCCTTTAAAATTCATTTAAAAATATGCATTATTAATTTTGTTTACAAATTGATATTGATTTTTACAAGAATGTCAAATAAACTTAAGTAATATTTTTGATTGTATTCCCATTTTCATCGCAATGAATACGACCTATCCTCTAAATGAAATTAAAATGATAAATGAAGAATGTATGCCACCTGTGTGATGTTAGTATAGGTGTTATATGGAGATGTTCTGTCCCTCGACTGATGACGTGCGCGTACGCTGCTCGATGCGAAACTGTTAATCCTATTCGAGATATGAACTAGACTTATCTAGCTTAACAGAAATTAAACATCAAAATTAAAAGAGCTCCTAAACCTCGGGTTGAGCAGAATTCAATAGACCGGCGCTACATTCGCGCGGTAC
>NW_013525694.1:2315732-2315998 GCF_000836215.1 Papilio polytes
GAGGGACACGTTCTATTTTATTAAGCCTTTAGCCTTGAGAAGGTCGCGCATTAGGCCCTTGATGTAGCGAATCTCGCGCTGAAGATCTGAGCACTTGTCGCCGAGCTCGGTGTGGCGCTTGCGCAGGTTCTGCTCCTCGTTGAGCAGGACTTCGATCTCCGCCTTTTTCTTCTGACGGTAGCGGGTCGCGGCGTTCTTGTTCTGCTCCTTCTTGCGGGAACGACGGTCGTCTACGTTCCTCGAATAAGGTTTTGGTCGAGATGGTC
>NW_013525694.1:2316497-2338979 GCF_000836215.1 Papilio polytes
GAGCTCTACCTTCTCTTCTAGCCATGGCGGGAATATGTTTTCTGTAAAGAACAAAAACATAATTAGTCCAATCGAAATACATTTCTTGGTAAAATTTTTACATTGCCGAGTAGATTTAAATAGAGCATCTGTAAAGTAAATGAGATAAAGAGAGTATTGTCCTTACATAATATCATATAAACTAGTAAAATTAATCAATTTTGCCACTATCTTGCATTTTGAAAAAAAAAAATAACTTGTAACTCTTGTGACCATGAATCACTTATAGCGTGTTGTGTTTGTCTTTCATACTCGGCATACAATCAGTCGTAGGCCACAATTTGCATCAGACGCCGTGCCTCGATTATGCAACGGTGAAGATTACAGTTGAATCTGCTTATCGTGGTCATGGATAATGTAAAATTTCACGCGAAATGGCAGTTCTACGTTAACTTGAATTTTAGCTTTTGAATTTACAATTTCACGTCTCTTACACTACGTCTCGAAATGAATCCAACCAAAGTATTATCAAATATTAATACTAGGCATTGATGTACAAATATCATTCATGTATTTCTGGTATAAATCAGATTTTTCTAGTGATGAAAATAAAAAAGAAATACAGATAATTAAATGTGAATAAACTCTCGGATTGATATCATCGGCGTAGTCAAAATAATTGTTATAATTTCATGGTAAATTGCGCGGAATGTGACGACAGTCGCATGATCTCCGACCTTAGTTCGGCCTATCCGGCATCGCTTTACGTTCCCTATCTTATCTTTATACTCAAGCTCACTAAACTTTTATAATTGCACAATTCTAACAATGATCGAGTATAAATAGACGCCGAAATATTGAACAAAAGTAATCTGACCCAAATAATATCCGGTCATCTGAACGACGGCAATTTTAATCATTCAATCTAAATTAAGCGAAATAACTAGAAATCAATATTTCCGCTTAGGTAGTTTATTGAAACTTTTGGTAAATCCTTAAGTTTTAAAAACCCTTTTTAATTACTTTATTCTCCTCACATAACGATAAAATAAACTTAACGAATTCTTTGTTATAAGAACAAGTATTGAAGTACGACGTATTTTTCTATTTACAAAACAAAGTCTGACATTTAACTGACCTCATCGTTTGCAATAAAATGTGGAAATATCTTTAAAAAAATATATAAAACACGCTAAAAATAATAATAAATTTAGTTGCTTTTCAACTTTGTATCTCCGATCAATCGCTGTGCTGCCCGTTTGTAATTTTCCTAGGAAAATTGTAAAGTTTCGGCAAATTGCATATTTATTGAATTTATTCACAGAGCGAAGCGTTATTAAGTAGATATTTATCAAATCTAGAATATAGCAATATTACTTAAAGTGCCCATACTTGAAAAAATTTTAGCGTGGGAAAAAACTCTTATATGCTACTAAAGACTTAAAAGTACTATAGAAACACTAAACCCCATCATACTTTATACTTTATTAATATCATAAATGCGAAAGCGACTTTGTTTTTTTTAAATTCCACGCGGACTGAGTCAGGCGAAAGCTAGTTTTTAATAATGTATTACATTGTAATATCAATAAATAGGTTTTTACTAGAATGTTCTTACACAGCCATAAAGTTATCGCACGTCATACGGGCTTGTTGTATTTTTATGTGCCACTGAGCAATTATGATTTTAATAATTTTACGATCTCACGTGGGATTAAACCAACGGGAAAATGGAACTGAATTTATCATTTACCATGTCCCTACAGTCGTAAACATAAATGACTTATATTTTTTTTGTATTTCATTAATCATTATCCACTTGCCCTTATCCCTTACGGAGACAGTATGTGCTCTCGCCCGCTCTTCCATACGTCTCTACCAGCGGACATATCTGAATCCACTCCATTCTTAAGACATATCTGAATCCTCTCCATTCTCTCATTCCTCTTTCACATAACCCATTAATATGTTTTTATAAATTTTGTTTTAGATTCCATAGTGTTTTAGGTCCTTTTAATTTTTTAGAGAGTAAATTACCCCAAACCAATCACACGTACCTATATTAAAAACACTAGTAGTTACAAAACTTTAAATTTGTTACTTAAAGAATCTGGTATACACCTCGCTTGAGAACAACTTTCACAAACTTTGTATGTACTCGTTTTTACTTACAATGTTGTACTTTAAGTGCACAGAAAACGTGTAATAACTTTACTACTTAGTGGCGACTTCATTCCAGAGTTATAGTAATTAAAAATTACTTGACAAATCCATACAAAATATTAAAGAATCATAAACTTTTAAACAGACCTTGCAGTATGTAGGGCAATGAAACAATTAACTATCGTAGTATAATTTTCTACTAGCTATGCTTAAAAAAAATCAAATATACAATTGATTGAATTACAGCTAATTATAGAAATTATTGGTGTCACGACGCAATTGCGCTACAATGCAATTCTAACTAGAATGAGAGCGGAGTCCGTGAGATACCAAACTATTAACTGACAGCAGCCGCAGGCGACGGCACCACACAAAAATCAATTGGAAGTAATTGACCGAGGCACGGCTACCGGCCGTTTGTTATGCCTATCGGACGAATTAAAAAAAAAATCAGCCTTGCACGGTTGTAAAAAAAAAAATAAGAACATCGTAAACACATTAAGAATCTAAACTATTCATAGGTAACTTGTAATAAAATCATGTTTGGTCAAAAAATAATGTCAATGAACTTTAGGTGCATTGTCGCGTTTAATTCAACCGGTGTTTATTACTTATTTAGTAAACTGATACTGTTATAAGACAGCATAGAACAATGTAGATACGATGAACTTAGTTACAGGAAATCGGATATCCAGAGTTATCGTATTCGTATTATTTTAAATCATTTAAGTTATGTATGGTAAACGACATGGCAAAGACAAGGTTACTTATAAGAGCATTTGTAAACAAAAGTCTATCTAGCAATATTGAAATAATATTTTAGATAAGTTAATTAAAGACAAACATGTAGCGAGCGGCGCACTGCGGCTGAGCTGACCCTTGATAAACCTTCACAATCTCGGACACTTGTGTATGCCCTCCGGCTGTTCCATTTGATAAATATTTCTGTGATCGCAACAATATTTTCCAGCATAACATGTATAATTTTCCTATTAATATGTAAATGAATATCAAATGCTTTGCTTAAGTAACTTCTGGCTGTGTTTTCCAATGGACCGCTAATCGTTCGACATTAGCGATTTCTTTGTTTTTCAAAGAAACCTTTATCTCAAAACTAACCCTAACATATCTAAGAGTGTAACAACCCAATTATTTTATAAACAATATGAGTTTCACTTAAAACTACAACGATTATAATACCAACTAGGAAGGTATCAGGAATAAAATAACTCACACACAATGACAATGTGATACGGGTCAACAAAATATTGATTCAATTCGATAAATCTGTATCGGTATAGCAACAACATTGGGTACAAAGTAAACAATCAACTAATTCCATAATCTGTATCAATAACGTATATTGAAAACAAGTGGTCAATATACGTCGCTTTAATTATTGGGCGAGTATCAAAGCGAGGTCGGCTTGTGCTCGGAGACTGGTTTATCAGTAGGTCGTGGTACAAGTATCGAAAGATTCCATTCCCTGCAAAACAAACGTTTGTTTGTCGGTAAGAACGCTGCGCGTGCGCCGACGATAAAATACTGCAGTCTCTCCGCATTATTGTTATCACTTGGACCAGAACCTAAAGCGCCACGTGAACGTTGCAACTCAGTAATTATATTAAAATTAATGCAATACATTTTATGCAATGCTAAATAAAAATGAATGTGTAAATCATAGAGAATAGATATGTTAATATATCAGCGACATAGAGCACAGTATCACGTTCTTATAACATGATCAAACGTGTTTACAATCAAACGCACATGTGCGACATAAAATATATCAATAACATTGCGAATATTTCTAGCATATTTTATATAAATGTCATTCAGTCATTGTCAAAAATTATTCAGTGTTAGAGGCATGAGACGTATTATTTTGTGTTCGAATCTTCAAGGCTGTTGATACTTGTCAAGGTATACAAACCGCCGCTGCACAAACAATACATAAGCACGGTAACTAGAGCATGAGGACCTTGAAATTGCATTACTCGGACCGGTAACTTTCAATTACTTGACGCGAGTCAATAACATTTATATGAAAACAATGATTCAAAACGTACCAGCATAAAAATCTGGAAGTGCCATCACGATGTCCAAGATACAATAATATTTATCGTTCTATACAGTCCTTAGTGCTTACGAAAGAGTTCTTATATTAATTTTTATTAATACGAATATATAGGCAGTGCTATCGAGCATATAAACTGAAGTCCTCGTAGAGAGCGATGGTCGTCGTAAAAGTCCAGCTGGGATCGACGGGCGATCTAACGTCTTTTGACGAGTTTCTGTGAATTGAACACTATCTCCTTATTCCAAATGCAGCGATAGTGGTACTTCATTCTAACGGCGTCCCAAGGTATCGACGGCGGCAGACATAAGTCGCGTGCTGAGCGCGAACGCCCGTAATGCGTTTCACGAATCGAATTTATTGTCACGGGTAAATTTCAACTGGATAAACACCTGCAAACGCGGCGCGGGTCGCACGAGTACTGAGTGCGCGCGCGCCTGCCACCGCCTTGGACCTCTGGCGCCTTTCCCCGCCCCCCGGCGCGACCCATTGCATTGCATGCTGTATCTTTTGTGCATATATTACACGTCTACCGAATGAACGTAATAAAAATAACATGGTAGCCTAAAGCACGACCACGCGGAGCTTCCATGACCGAGGTTAACAGGTTACGTCGTAATAAACAAGGATTATCAAAATGTAATCTAATAAGACGATAACAGGAAAACAATCGAACATCTTTGTAGCCTATCAATAAATATGTTTTAGTGTAATCAACATATAATTATTGACAAATTAGGAAGACCTTGATTGACATCATCGAAGTAATTGAACGATATATTTTATATTGCCATGAAGGGTTTTCACCCAGATGAGGAAAACAAGCACAGAAATAGATGTACGTTTTTAATTGAGCTCACTGATAGATAACAAAATTAATCGCTTCTAAAACATTGAAAATGAAAATGAAAGAAAATTTTAGACCTTATGCTTAACTGTAACTTGGTTATTTAAATTTTAGTCTATGATAAGAGACTATTTTACTGTCCTACAATATCTCAGAACCTTTCAGTCCCAATCTTTTATCACATATCAAACTCTGTTACGATAACTCGACCTGACTATTTGAAATTAACAGATAAGACATGTATCCAACAACAACTTGTCAAAACAAGCTTTTAAAATGTATCAATAAAGCTTTACTTTTTTAAATCATAAACATTTTTGGCATAAAAGATATGTAATCACACATATCATCAGCCATCAACGTAACGGGATTAATTGCGCCTTACAAAAACAATCGAGCAAACTTTTATTCCGTAAACAGATTTGCACATTATTTAAATTAAGACAAATAACTGTCATTTACCTAACTTAAACGTTATATGTGATTAACAATGATAGTTGTTATGTCCAAAGATAATACTTGATATGATAAACTTTCAAATTAACAAGCACTAAATCTGTGACGTAAACAAAGTATAACAGTCGATGACATCAGTGAAATTATCACAAAATACAAATGCGATATAGCAAAGATATCTAAAAAGACAACACGCAGACATCTCGAGAGGCGTGGCAGGCGATAAAAAAACAAGACTCACTATTTATTTCAGAAAATTTAAGCATGACCTAACTTAGAGCAATCTTAATACAATCTGGAAAAACATTTAGGTACAAAAACAAATATTAATTCTTGTAACTCATTTACAAGTTTTTACAAGTGATAACAATATATATTTCAATAGTCGTATCGATACTGAAAACTCACTGCCATATATCAATTTATTCCAACCCGTATCAAATTATCAATAATAATTATTATGCCATCTCTAAAATGTGTCTTAAATGTGCGCGTCTAAAGCACACTGATATTAACGCTTTCAAGATTACCCAAAGTCATTAACGACAGATAAATCAAATTTTATCTCTTCACACCAATGAAAAAACCCATTACGTAAGTCTTTTTATAGACATAACACCTATAGACAATAGACTATTTTATTAAATATCGGTGATGCTAAATCTAGTCAGTGTTGACAAATTTTATAAAAGGTACATCTTAGACAGAAAATTGTATGAAAATCTGTCTTCTAACATTGATTTTTTTTAGTTTTTAGTTATATATATATTAAGTTAATATAATATATAATATTAAGTTCTATATTTTATGTAACATTTAAAACTTAATTCAGTGGTCTGAAATTCTGAATTACCTTTTTTTATTTAAACTCGTAATCGATAGTGTCTCTAGTGTGACGAACAACTAATTTAAAAAAATTAATTTCATTCGTATCATCACATTTGTAATTCATATCCAAAAAAAATACTATAAAAAAAAAACAATTTTTTGCTACAAAAAAGATGTGGAATATACTCAAGTTACAAAATTTAAAATTTACAATTTGAACACCATGTCTTTATTAGATTTTTATCACATATTTTATATAAAAGTGCTGTGTAAACGTAGCCAAAGGGAAATCATTACTGACTGTAGCTAGCACATTTAGAGGTATAGAAAATAATTACGTCAAAAATAAATGTATAAAAAGTAAATAATACAGGAAACTACAAACCCGTCCCACCAATGACTACAGATGGTGTATTTCTAAAACCACTTTAATGTTTCTGCTTAGACACATTCAGTGCCACAATGTCTATGTACTAACAAGTTGCCATCTACTTTCATACGAAATATGAGTGCCAAGGAAATAATTACAGGGAACAATCGGTAACACAGTACGCCGTGAGCAATGTTTACCCTTAATTCGACGAAGTTTTTTTTAGCGAAATATTATATGTTACTAACACACTAAATTCAAAATCTCCCGTATATTTCTTTAAACTATTTTAGTAGAGACTAGATATTTTTAAATTAGTTGTTCGTCACACTAGATTAGTTCAATTTTATTTTCTGTTCAAGTATAGACGCAGTTACCTTGTTTGTAGTTATTGTCAAGCTGCTGCAGAAGATCTTGCGCGAGGTCGGCGCGCGAGGGCTTGGTGTCGGCCGGCGAGGGCGGGTACAGGTTGGCGGTGCCCTCCTCTTGATACTGGAACTTGTCCAATTCGATCTTCAGTGCAGCGCTCGGGAATGTCTTAAGTAAATCTGAAACAAATTAATCTAAAATTAATGTTTTTATAATAAAATTATATTAGGATTTTTTTAATTGTAGAGAAGAAAAGTAGTAGTATTTTATATCTTTACTTTATAATTATATAACGTTACGTAATCTGCTACAATAATTATTAAATTCGTGTTGTCCAATTCGTGATTTAAATATTTTTTTGCATTGAAATATCGAAAATTATAACGTAAAATAACAAATAAAATATGAAAATATCATCAAGGTTTTATTTCAAAATTAAAAGATTATCAAAATATCAAGATAATTGTAATAATTTTATTCTTATTAATAATAAATAAAACAAATTTAAATAAACAATATCTTACTTTGCAATAGGTTATATTGGAAGTCTCTACAAAGGTTACACATTCCGCTATTTTTGTAGCAACACATCTTGAAAAATCGGAGGCGCAAAATATGAATAACTCTTCGTACGGTTACGTATGAACCACTGAATGATTATGGACAATTTGTCTGAATATATGTAAGGAGTTTCAAGGTAAGAAGCTTAGATAAGTGTTGTACAAAATACGGCTGTCGAATGGAACTTCAATATATATACTAACGATATCGCTCGCCTCTCGTTACGTCAAAGAAACGCCCAGATGTCGCGATGCTTTAAATCTTCACTGATAATGTCACAACAATAAGTGATCTACAAAAACATGGAGCGCATAATTTTATTGTAATTACTCTGTTTTTCATACGCCCCTACGCAAATGCGTACATCAAATTGTTTACCATTTTAATCAAATCAATATAATTTATGCACTTTATATGAAATAGATTAAATTCATTTACAACGTAATATAATAAATGATTAAAAACCTTAAACGTTATACCTCCCAAAAAAAATTGTAAAGGTTTCACTGAGGGCGTTTTACCGCTGAGATTTTACGTGTATTCCAAAAAGAATACAAAAACAAAGTATTGTTTAAAATTAAATAGATATTTAAGACTGATATAGGTACAATCATCAATACTAAAATCCTGTAACAAAAAAATAAAAGAGTTTTCGAAATTTCTAGCTTTTCAGATCTTCCAAGTAGATATATATTTTTATAATATTATATACTATTTAATATACTTTTATAAATGGATACATTAGAGAAGAGCCAATCAGTGACAATAACAAGATATTTATTGGCGGCGGGCTCGTCATTTCATGCGTAACACCACATCACACCACTCGGTGCCAACGGACACGATATCTCTCAACGCCCGACATTTCGTTGGGTCACGCAGATTAAATAATAATATCAGAGGTCGTCGCTTGTTGATTAGGTAAACCAAAATTATACACCAACGAATGTAAAAAGAAATCAATTCAAGATAAGTACAAACGGACCACTGGTCACCTTATGTAAAATGAGATTGATTTTTTTAATGGTTAACATTTAACCAAAGCCATCGTCTTTGTCTTGTAGTATTAAAAACGACAAAATGCATACATACTCAAACGAATTTCCATTAGCGCATTTATAAAGATCTTATGAAGATTCCAATTAAACGAAGATGGTATCAGTGCCTTGATTTTATTCTTATAGAGTTCTTTATACACCGTTGTGTAAAAATATTCAAAGTGTGCAACATACTAAGCACCAATCAATACTTTACGCTTACTATGTTTCTCGCGACTTGGAGAACTCTGATTCAAAAGACAATCGTGTGACAACGTAAGTAGTACTTTGCATTAAATGACTTTTAATTAAAATGATCAATAACGTATTAATCCATATTATCCGACGTTAGTGTAGGGCGTGGTTTGGCGACCGCCCAAAGCACTGATCAGAACGGGGCGTCACAAGTTTGCGCATCACAGTCCGTCATAATACATCCCCGGCAAACAATTTGCATTTAACAATTTTTGTTTTCTAGAAATCATTATATGCATACGATTTGTAACAAACATGTTTTTAATAATTATATCACAATATTTTCACCGTTTACTTGATAAACAGTGGAAAACAGAACGGACAGCGATATCCTCTTTCAAAACATGACCAAGAGGGCTTCTATAAGTCAAAACAAAATTTGTTTTTAAAGCACCAATGACGTCATTAACTGGAAATAGACGGACCAATCACGTCCCGAGAAATCTGTTATCATGACACACCCATGTTACCACCATAGCAACCGGAGAGCATGAACGAAATATTTATAATTTAACTTTGATAGCAGTTATCTTGTTTTCGCAACGTCGCGTCGCCGCATGATTTCATTTTCAGATATGGTAAGGTAAGCTTTTGATTAAAAAATGAATCTTAGATTAAGTTAGTAGTTACTCAATATAAAACCATTTTAGTTACCTAACTAGGGTTACAGATAGGAACCCTATCGTATATTAATAGTAAGATCTTATCTATCCACAATTTACGTTTCACAATCTTGTATAAATTCTATCTGGCATACTAATATTACAAAACTTTGAAAAACTTTGTTTGATTGTAATGAAGTAACTCAAAACTACTAGGCCGATTTTAAAAATTCTATCACCATTAAAAAGCTACGTTATCAACTAAGTAACACAGGCTATGTTTTATATTATTTTTAAATTTCACGCGGACGGAGTCGCAGACGAAAGATAGTCTGCAATAAATCAGATATCTTTTATCCTTCCCATCCGATCCTTTTATGCTTCATTGCATTGTAAGGTTAAAAATAAACATCTGAGTTATTTTACTTGTTTTTGTGTTGGTCAATTACATTTTGTTCGATTTTGTAGTTAGTGTCAAGTTCGATTTTATTAATTTTTTACCTAATTTTACCGTTTCAGTACAATCGTGAAACAGAAAGTACTTACAAAAGCTACAACATTACCATTTGATGCCCAAATGGTTTGTTTTTTTACGGAACGCTTACGTATTTTTCGATGTAAAAACAAGTAACATCGATACCTTATAAGGTAACGTCGATACTTGTTTTGACTATAGTCAAAGGTTTTGTCACAGAATATGTACATGAACATAGAAAATTGCATAAAAGGACACTAATTTTGTTTTGATTTGACCGTCGGGTCAGATATTTATACCAAAATGACGTCTGTATATCTTACTTCTTACTTAATATCATAAATACGAAAGTTGAGATGGATGTATGGATTTTTGTTTACCGCCTAAACGGTAGAACGCATCTCGATGGAATTTAGCATAAATTAAGGTTTGGAAGAACACTTAGAGTATTTACCATTATTAAATATAATAATAAAGCTTACATAAGGTATTCGTCAGGAACCAATGGTACAAAGAAATATCCCATCGCAATAAAAAAGCTATTTCTACTCTACTAGTCTAGTAAGTACGGTAGGCATAACCTTGTCTATCCACAAGGAGAAGTAGGATACTTTTTTTAAAAACTTCCAAAACCACAAAAGGTCAGGAAAATTGCAAATCTGCAGTTAGAATCGATCTGTAATAACAGTGAATTTATAAGTGTTAATTTATTTGATATTGTTTGTGTAGCATTGAAGAAATGGAAATATACATACGAAGGGACCTTATTAAGACCGTGTCAATCACTGACCTTTTGTCTTATCACGAACATGAGGTGAATTTGTGGGGGGGCTATCGAGATTGCTGGTTGGCTATTGGGGTCATGCCAGATGTAACTATACTTATCGTTCGTATTTGCGACAATTCTACGCAAATTTAACTCCTTCAAGGTCATATACATAGATATATTCCCTATAGATGGAGTGTTATACAAGTTTGACGACATCAAGACTCAATTTCCCAAATATCTATTTGTATTATTAATGAAAACACCGAAGGAGGTAATCCCTACAAAACGCCTCAGCAGTTCTTCGCCTCAGTCTTGTGCTCCGCTGTATTAAATAACTCTTTAAAACTCGATTGTTTAATATTTTTTTCAAGTCAGATTATCACAAGAGCGGATTGATTTCTATCCTAATCTCAGTAAAGAGACAAAACAAAAGTGGACCCTACAGTTTTCTACACACCACAGTAGCAAACGCATAGCAAACGTACATGCATATTAGGATTCCGCAGCAAAATCCTACTATCGCGATGACTGACGGTTTCTAATCGGTACAATCTATCATATCATAAGTTCTATATCTTTGTTTTTAAAAAGCAACCCCTAATTCCACATGTAGATAGATACGACGCTTAAAATGATAGGAAAAATATAGACGGCGGTGACGGCATCGTTGTTTTTATCGAAAGTCGCCTAATCCACTACTATCATAATAAAAATATCGCTGTTAAAAGATATGAGAAACGCCGATTCACCATGACTGAATTCTTACATTTATCAAGGATTTGTGAACGGTGCCCTTTGAGTTTTAGTCATAGTTTACTGCTAGATATTTATAATATCTAAATAAGAAGTACTCTGTTTTCACCTGACAGACTTTGGGTTATATTCGTTAGATAAAAGTATTTTCATTGTGAACATCGAATGGTTGGCAATACCATACCTTCAAGGTAGATAGAATTTCAAAAACGGTCAAATTAGTCAACATGTACGAAATTGTCTTGGATTCGAACCCACGACCACTATATTTGTATTTCGACGAGTCAATAGGCTATCACATCTTTTAACTTTAGAGTCAAGCAAATGTAATAATAATGATGATAACCACGAGACCTGATCGTGTATCGAATAATTAAAGCAGAGATAATTAATACGTGACCACGACCGTTGTGGTACGGCTGAGATGTCGGCAAAATATAGATTAGTGCCCTATTTAGTCCTGGAAAAATCGGCCCACGTGGAGAATAGTTACATCTCTACAAATAACCCTTTTCGTTTGAAATCTCTGTCTTAAATTACACCTGTCATTTGTCTTTAGACAATTGCTAAAAACGTTTACAGCGATATGAGCATGCTAGCTTTCATGCGTGCACGTGTGTTTTGTTATGAACAAGTCTATCAATATTTTACATGTTGCATCTGTTGCATATTGAAAATTTTATTACATTCCGAGCAATAATATAGGGAAAAATATAATGTGAGTCATCACCTTGTTCTTATACCACTCTATATTGGGTCGACACATCTAGTTAGCGGTATTTCAAAAGTGACCTCTTCGTTCTTCTTTCTTAAATATGTCACTTTCACATCAATCTTACTTAATATTATAAATGCGATAGTTTAGATGGATGGATGGATGTTTGTGGAGTTTGTAACCTAAACGGCTGAACGGATGTCGATGAAATTTGGCATAGATATAGAGGATATTGTGAAAGGACACATAGGCTATTTACTTTTGTATTTTTTAATTCCACGCGGATGGAGTCGCGGGCAAAAGCTAGTCTATCCATATTTTACTTTGTTTAAATTTAAACCTACTGTCGTAACCCTGCTCTATTTAAAATTATCTTTAAAATCGAATAACGCGAAAGTAATGAAAATGCTATACTAAATATTAACTTAAATTTAGAATTGTGTAGGTCTGTTTGTTAACTGTTCCAGACTAAAAATACGTTAGTCCCTAAATTTTTGTCATTTTCGTATGTGACAAATTGTTAACTGCCTTTTATATAATAAGGTTGCCAATGCACACAGCCACCCGAAATAGCAGAAATAGCAAAATGACAGCTGACATAGAAATCCGGAAAAGCAGATACGTTGCCTATCTTTAATTCACAGAGGAAGTGACGTACTGAAAGTGAATATTTACTCTTCCTAAGCGTTCCCACTTTCTTTTTCCCATCCTACCCTTGTAAGAAAAGGTTGGGAATGGAGGATGGGTATTAAATTCGTATCGTTACATTTTCAAATATTTCTACTTCTTAAATTTACTATCATTTATATAATTAAACATATTTGTTAAGGTAGTTATTTTTTCACCACGCTCACTTTAAAAAAAAATGTTGTTAAATATTATTTTCTTGCCTCATTTGTTATATTTAAAGAAAACTTACTCTCATTATGTTGTTCTTAACTGTCAAAAATAATGGGAATGCTATCTTTTTTTCACTTAAACTTGTTACATTCTGTTCTATTTCATAGAATAGAAGCGTTATGGGAATAGCTTAAAACTTATATGGGTTATTAGCATTATGCAGACAAACATGTTTCTTCAATATTACTCTACGCATATCGTTAGTAATGAATTATGTGTGTAGCAAATGAATTCAGAATGCTTCCTACTGCATAATTTGTTATTACAAGAATTCTTTAACGATTGGTACTATAATCTTCATAGACTAGACAAAAACACATTTTCTATCATAAAATTAACTGAACGACCAAGCATCGTTCTGTGTTTTAATAGTACAAAGTGAAACGGCAATATCGTGTTTTGCTACTCTTAAACATTATATTTAATTGATACTGTCGTTTTAAACTCAGAGCGACACTTCTCGTCAGGACTCAGGATCGCGCGCGAATATCAATCCTCCTAATGTCATTGACAGCTGTCAGTTAGAGATGTGACGTTTATGCCAATAATCTAGTGTTGCGCCAATTCTTCAGAGTGGTACTAATTTTCTTCTAAACACTACAAAAAGTATATAATACCAGCTGTTGCTGGCGACTTCGTCCGCGTTAAATTAAATAGTCATTTTTGAGTTATTGCAATACATAGAAAAAAATAAATCTTTCCTCTTTATTATATAAGTATAGATTGGCTGACAACCAAACCCAATCAATGATCAATCTATCTTTGCTTGAGATATCAATTTTTATGATTTCTCTAGTACAAAATAAGAAGTAAGAATAATCTTGATATCTATCTTGAATAGGCGATTATTTGATTTAACCGTCATACCGCCCTATTGTAAAAGAGTACACCGGAAGATGTAGAACTAGAAAGAGATAGATGGATTGCGTGAAAGGTGTTATCATCAAAAAGGAAGTGATGACGTATGATAAGAGTTATTTGGAGGACAAAAACCTGCTGTGCCGACCCTACGGGAGTAGGATAAGGTGGATGATAATATATTTATAGCTCCCAGGAAAAAAAAACACCTTGCCATATTGCAGGAAATTTAAGGACTTAATTACTTGTAATGAAATGGACCCTTCAAGAGTAGTGTCAATATGCACTAACTAAGCTAGCTCTAATCTTTCTATACGACCACTAAAGATCATGTAGAATTGTTGTGAAGCACTGTTTATGAATATAGTAGCGACCCGCTCCTTTTCGCACTGTTCCAATGCTGATACCAAAAAGTGTTTATTATAAATTAGAAACCTTTAAAACTATCAGTATTACTGTACTATATCTATAGTATTATAATAAAGCGTAAACACACACTTCTTTGTTGCCTAAGATGTCAGCAATCACAGCATAATTTTGAATAAATCTTTTTTTTATAAAAAGCCGTACACTTATGTCACGCTTTAGGCTATATATTTTCACGTCGTCAAACTTTGGGGGTAAATATTTTAGATAAAAATTCTTAATGTGGGAAATAGACCATAAGTTGCTGCCAACAACAAGCAATTGTCATTTGTGCATTTGATTTTTGACATTTCATGCGGATGAAGACGCACTGGAACAGTTAGTTTACAAACAAACATTTCTTTTTAATCTATCAAAAGAACATCAGAGTTTTTAAGATCTAAGTATACATAGGAATAGACAGCCAAAGCAATTTGGTTTTATCCTATCTAGTGTTTACTAGACTATTTTATGTGTAAGTTCCATCGATTGATTTGTTAGGACCAATTTTGAACAATCAGATCAGATCAGGTCAATTCACGCTATTCGATTGTTTAAAATTGGTCATTCTCTATACTAATATTATAAAGAGGAAAGATTTGGATTATTGTATGTATTCGTTTCAGGTAAAAACTACTTGACCTATTTTAAAAAAATCTTTCACCATTAGAAAGGTGATGTACTATTAACACGGGCTATATTTTTCACTTTCATGCGGATGAAGTCGCGAGCAACAGCTAGTTTTAAATAATAGTGCTTATTGCATTAAGAAATAGAGTTGTACCGTCATCAGTGTTGAAAATATCGACATCGAGCAGCATAGAGCATTCTTCATTAGTGAGCAGGCCGTCGGCCGAAGCCAGCGACCAATCCCATGCGCGTGTACTCATCCTCAGCGGTGTTGATATTGCTGGTACTCTGAAACGCACAAAGAATTACATTAATATTTGTAACATTACATTTGGCAATTCACAAAAAATGTTTCTTCGGTTTTTTTCATTTTAATTAACATATAAAGATTATTTCAAGTATACTAATATTTCTTTACATCATTTTAACAAAGTGTGCTTCTACTCTACTCTACTTCACTAATCTCTAGGTTTTCCTTGGATATGGTTCAAATTAATAATAAAATATCGGGAATCTTCGATCGCGCGATCGGTGATCCATTCCCTTAAATAATAAGCTATTGATGATTTTAGCTTCGTTCGTTTGTACTTTTATGGTAATCATATTAAAAATCACACAGAGAAAAAAATACAATTTGCTCCCTACTTCTGCGGAGTCAAAATTCCATTTTTTTTTTTGTGACTGAATTATCACTGTTTTCCTTGAAGAGGCATTTACAGATTCACCGGGCTTGAAGTGGCCTAGCGCAGATAGCGTTTAGCCTAAACCTCGTTCAGGAGAAACTAAGCTCGAGGGCTCCCTCAGGAGCCTTGGCACGGGCAGTTATTTCGTTATTATCACCGGATTGGAATTTCATAACAAAATTCCAGTTGCCTTAAATATCCCTATTGGATATGCTTTACTAATAGATTGTTAATAACCTCCTCCAATATGGTGTTTGAGTTTTATTTAAACTAAGTATACTAGATGACGATTTGATAGTCTAAACGTAATAGGTTCAAAGTTCGGTACTCTTGATTCACTGGTCAATATTCCATGCATTCATGTACTAGTTAAATGATCACAATTTGTGTATTAATGCGACTACTCTGCATACAGAAGTAAAATTCCTTCCTTTATAAATAGTAGGAATCTTTATGTATTGTGCCAGAAATAACTTCCTTGATTCATATTTGTCGATAGGTTAAATTATCATGGTATGGGCATGTTACGAGGAGGAATGAATCGCATGTTACAATTAGAAAGTTAGCTATGAGTGTGGAAGGGTACACCGGTAGAGGTAGAATTAGAAAGAGATGGATGGATTGCGTGAAAGTGACATGATCAAAATTCGGTCGCGCCGATCCTACGGGAGTAGGTTAAGGATGATGTATGATGTAGATGATGTTTTTTTTTCTTCTAATATGCATTTATTATAATACAAATAACATGTGAAAACAGTATATGAAAACCCTAAAACTACATGGAACTATATGAAATTGGAAAAAAATATTTCATTACACAATTAATACCTATGATTCAAAAATACGAAATATTTTAATATCTGAATTTGAATATTGATTATAATTACTTTTAAAAGTTTAAAGTATACGTAGAATTTTGTTAATTAAGTAATAAACGAAATTTTACGCAATAAGCAAATATGACGCAATAAATAAAATTGTTACGTAGAAAACTTACCAAAGGAATAAATACAAGCGGATACAGGTGGTAGTCCGATAGAGTTGGTGGTATTTGTCGAAGGACAGAGCTGTCCCTTGGGGGCGCCATTTTGGCACTGAAAAGAGAAAAAACCTTGAGTTAGTTACATTCACAAAATCTAATAAGTGGATAATCATCAAGAGCTACGTCATTTGTTGAAATATTTTAGATATTAAGATATCGAACATTATCAACCTTTGTATTGGACAAGTGTTTATTGTTATTGGATATGGAATTAACTCTTAAGCAGTTCACTGTTCATATCACATTGTGAAAAAACATGTCTAAATTTGTACAAAGAGTTTCGTTACGAGCTGCGAAATGAGTCACCGGACACATCGCAGCTTTTCGGCTCATAGTTATAGTATCCGAACACCAATAACAATTATCTCAAAGGTTATAGTACATCATGTTGAGCCATGAGCCGTATTGTGATTTTTAGAGCCACAGCTCAAGGCAGTCAAATCAAGTTTAACCTAATAAGCAAATTCAGAGCTACTCTACACACATCTAATCTTGACTTCTCTTGTTATAAGACTTTTATGTTTGTTACATCATAAAAAATGTTTATAAACACTATTTAATCATCCAGTCATTGAATATTTCTTACTACAATGATTATTATTTAGTTACTATGAGTAGGAAAATAACAAGTCATAATTAACAGAAAATTACTTCAAATGTAGCTAAGTTAATTACTGACACAGCAAATTCCCTATTAGTAACCATGGTTTGATCTCTAATGAAATGTCCTAAGAAAAACCAACACAATAAACATGGTTATCAGAAAATTAAATATTAAGATCTGAAGAGTGTAAAAGCAATTATGCTTTAAACTAGTCACATTGCAAACATATATATTAACCTACAGTAATATAATAAAGCGTAAACACACACTACTTCACGGTGGAGGTGTCAGCATTCACAGCATATCTTTGAATAATCCTTTAATAAAAAGCCCTACACTTATGACACACTTTAGGCTATATATTTTCAAGCTAACAAACTTAGCGGGTAATTAAACTTGAAAAAAACTTTCACATGGGAAAGGGACCATAAACTACAAGCTGCCAACATAAGGGAACAAAGTAATTATGGTAACAGTAATTATGAAATTTTCAATTAAGAATTTGACAAATATAAACAATAAAACAAAGTTTTTATAATTTCATATGGATGAAGCCGCACAGGAACAGCTAGTGTCTATAAATTTAATCTGAAATCGCCAATTTATTTGTTTTGAACGGAATTCATCTGCTTACTTCCTATTCGTAAGGTTATCACTGATGTCACCCTTATATTGAAAAACATTAAATATCAACAAAAACATTTTTTTCTTAATTAGTACAAAATAATTTTTGCTATCAATTTATTAGCCACAATACAAATGAATTGGATATATGTTCAATAACATAGAAATTTTTTTTTTTTCATGATATGCAATTGTAGTACATTTCACACACTAGTGTAATAAGATCTGGGTTTAAAGTTTAAAAAAATATCGCCGCAAAATTGTTAGAGTAGCAAAATTATAGAATTATTGTAATTAGATATTGGAACACGTGTGATGACTAATCATACTAATATTATAAGTATAAAGTTTAGATGGATGGATGGATGTTTGTTAGAGTTTGTAGCCTAAATGGCTGAATGGATTTCGATGAAATTTGGTATAGATGTAGAGGATAGTCTGGAAAAATACATAGGCTATTCATTTTTCTTTTATTTTTATTTCAAGCAGACGGAGTCGCGGACGATAGCTAGTAGCTTAATATTTTTTATGTGTAAATTTTTATATAAAATCTAAATATTAACAGGTGGACTGAAATAAGTAAAAACTTAAATCAACAAATATTATAAAATATATTACATGAAATGTACTTTATAGATTTACATGATATTGCTATTACAGGGGGTAGCTATAGGACTAGGCGTTTATTTATAAAACAGCGATTTGGAATCCAAATTAAATTTAAAAATACTTAAAATACACATAGAATTTTGTATTGAAACATAACATTTCTGAAAATAAATGATTCATTTTATAAATAAATAATTTATTTAAATAACTATTAAAAATAAAAAATTACCAAATTTTAAGGGCCCTATGTCAAAGTTAGAGTTTTAATGTTACAAAAAAAATTCTTAGACCCAGTAGCCTCTATTAGCGATTCATATTACAAACAAGTCAACTGATTGTACAATACAAAGTAGCATTTAGATTTAGAAAGTAAACTCAATATATGTTTCAACATGAGTTATGTAACATAGTTGTGACATAGTGTTGTTACAATAGTTTTATCAAATAATTTTTTTCAATGAACTGACATGTACACATTATACTTCATTGAATTCTTTTACTTCTGTGGACTTAATAACTAGAAAAAACATTGTTATCCAGCAGCATAATTATCCCACAAGCAGTTTATATTATATTCCAAGCCAAAGCCGAATAATTGTGATCATAAACTTTTTTGCCATTATTTACTAACAATTTTTTGCTATAGCTTGTAAATTCCAATATATTATCAGCAAAATGCTTTCTCACATAACTATATTCCATTAACTTGTGAAGCAATATGCGATAGCTGGCTGGCAATTTTGCTTGATTTATTTTTTCTGTGGCTTGACAAATTAACTACACTTGATAAACATTGTCACACAATAAAGTTTGTAAATAAATGCACACTGTTATAATAAATAAATATATTGGTACTTAATTTACTGTACATTTCATGATATTGCATTTAACTTATCCAGTGACATTAAGAACAAGCATCTATTTCACTTTGTTTTTTTTTATTTGGTGAAGTGTTTTTCAACTTAATAGTTTCTACATAAATCTTTTAAAAGCTTCACTATTTAGATAGAAACAAAACTCTCACACTGAACAACGAAATGCTAAGTACCAAACAATTACCGACAAGGAGGAAAATAACAATTACGCGCCACTTTATATCTACGCGTTTTCCACACTTGTCATTAAATACTGTACGCTTTTCCTAGAATAAATACATCACAGGTTAATGCCGATGATTACGCCCGAGAGGTGAAAGTAATAAGCAATGGAATGCAATGGTCTCGGAGCATAATAGTTATGAAATATAGAAATAAATCAAGAGTGTAACTTACAGCATTTTTATAACGATGTGAAGGCACACGCAGGTGTGCAAAAGTTTTTAAGAGCTTAGAAACCCATCTTACGGCAAATAATAGCACGAGTTTAAACAATAACACGTCTTATTAACTTCGAAGCATGATGAGTAATAGGCAAAGCATAGGCAACGGAGCAAGGAAGTAGAGTACTTGTCAGTCTGACATATGACTCGATCTCGATACATCGATTTTAACTACAGTAAAACATCGAAATATGTTTCAAGCGAAGCATAAAAAAATGCTGAAAACCAAGTAAATAAGGGATGTATATTTAAGGAAAGCAAGCTACGAGTAATTCGCTAGTTGCGGGACAGGAATTTTTTTCAGAAAATGTAGCTCATTGGTTAAAACAAATTTTGTAACTAATACATCGATTTTAAAGGGATCGACTTGAATTTGATCGTTTTTTAGCTTCTGAGTATAAAAGATGAATCTATGATTTGAGACGCTATGCTTTTTACGTTTTTATCGCGCAGTTTAACATATTAAGCGCTGTGGGAACGTAACAAGAGTGATTTTAAAGCGTAGGAGAATGAGCGTTTAAAACACGCCAACGCCGAGCACCGAACGTTAAAGTAGTTCCAAAACGAATGAGAACAAAGCAAACGAACAAATCTTTTTTATTGTTTTCATAAACATATTAAAATTAATTACAAATATTAAATTTATGTACATGTACCTAAAAAAACTAAGAAAATATCATACTATAACAATCAAGATTAGCTAAATTGACAATTGCAATAGTCTTTTTATTACAAAAATCTGGAATGCAGACTATTCTTGTAAGTTGGCCATCAGATCCTAAAATAAGATATATGAAAAGTACATATTTGAACATGTTAAAATTTCAGACAATTTAAAAAGTAAACCAAGATTACCTTTATGCAAATCTGTAGCAAATTCTTTACAATTGCCACTAAAATAGATTGCAGGACAGTTGTAAATAGTAAATGGATCTGTGTCAATGCAAGGTGTACAAGGAACAGTATCGGGACATGTTGGTGCAATATGGCGCCATTGTAATGTCTTTTGCATAATTTCTAATTCATTATCAAGTTTGCTGTATTTCATTATATCCTTAATTGGTTCTCCAGATGAACCCAAACACAAGAAACCTAGAAAACATCAAAACAATAAATCATAATATTAAGTAATTTAAAGAAATATATTTAAGGTATAAATTTGCAAATTATTTACCACCAATATCACATTCATATGGATTAGATACTCGGTTAAATGATTTATACTCCACAGCTTTTGGGAACAGACCTGAAATATAAAACATATCATTAATACATAATACTTTGCTATTATTTTCTTAACATTGTGTATTGTTCACATACAATAGTGAAATGGCTTCTGAGGCAACATAATTCCAGAAGGATCTTTGCATCCAGGCATTAAATCCACTGGAGCAACTGCACTTAAAGCTGCAGAAAAGGCATCAACTGAATCCGCAGAGGCAATAACATCTGATTCATCCAAGGTTGCCTCATTTGAATGATTTGCAAACACACCACCTACAAATGTTAATATTATAAGAGTTATCTTCATTACCACATCATACATTTCAATGATCAGTGATACAAATATAATTTTTACCTGCAATAATAACTCTTACAATCTTCGATATTTCTTCTTGGTATTCTGTTGTACCACAAAATCCAGACATCCATTCAAGGAATAGATTCAATGAAAATAAATGATCTGCAGATTTAGATGCCATATTGAGCCCGGACATTAATACTACATATCTGCAACAATACGAATCCATGAAGTCATTTTTTACTTTAGGTGTAAAAACAAATATTACCATCCCCTTCACACTAACTGAAAATTATGACATATCAATATTAAATTTTAACAGCGGAAATAAATTGTTAGTATAATTAAAACAAGTCAGGATGCATGTCTGAGAAGAATTATAGTTAAATACAATGGAAATGAGAAGTTATAACAAACCTATTGAAACAATTTTAACCTTTAAAAAGCTGTAATCACAGGCTTAAACTTCCCAATTAAAAAACAACAAGTAAACAAACCAAATTTGAGAAAGGTATTTTCCAACCAAATGTTTTTGATATAAAAATTAGGTTCAAAAGGATAAAGAAAGGAGATTGAACACACAAAAATATTACCTATCACTATCAAGCTTTGGCAAAGGCTTTTGTATATTGCATTCCGGCCAACAAATATCTTTTATAGTAAAAATCCCATCTTCATCTTCTGAACCTGAAAATTATGGACATTACAAGTTGAGACATTGTTTCTTCATATTTTTTTCATACAAATGTACTTGTTATAGTTAAAATAAAAACATACTGATTCTTATCTGTATGATATTATAATGTATTCTAGATTTTTTTTTATAAGATAAGGGGGCCAACGAGGAACACCGAGGTGGTCAGCGACGCCCATGGATATCCGCAACACCAGAGAACCTACAGATGCGTTGCCAACCTTTCAGGAAATTGTAGGCTTGCTTTTTGAAGGACCCCAAGTCATATTGGTTTGGAAATACCGCCGAGGAAAGTTCGGCTGTGTGGGGCAGAAAGCTGCGCGAAAACGGCACGGTT
>NW_013525694.1:2339012-2339717 GCF_000836215.1 Papilio polytes
GGCGGCGGAATTGTTCCAAACAGCTCCTCGGAACACTCTTTGTAGTAAAATGAAAAGGGAACCCTCTGCAAGGCTCTAGCCGATCGGTAAGAGCTTGGTCATTGACGTTTTGATAAAGAATTACCACATACTAACCAAGTATTGCAACAACTACACCTGTAACTACTTCATGTACATCAATACAATTATTAGACAATTTAATCCTTTGAAGTTCATCTTCTAAAACAAGACTATCAGAGTCATGAACAAAATGGGTTCTGAAAAAAAAAGACATTTAAACATAAAATACTTGTCAAAACAACTAAAGTGATTATTTAAATATATGTAACCTTGCAGGCTGAGGAATAATCTCCAACTGATCTGAGAGTTCTTTCAAAATACTTGGCTTTAACTGTTGCAGTTTGAAAAGTGTACCAATGATTACACACTGGGTGCCTTTCTCTCGTAATTCACACAGTTTTAAGACTTTATACTTATTCGACCACTTCTTATTAATAATTGGCCCTAAAATGTTTCTGAAAGTATTCAATCTTGCAGAATATATGTGAGCATACTGTTTAGAAAAGTCGCGGGATACTTGATAAAACCGTCTTGAACAATCCGTGTATTCTACATTTTGTCTCTCTAATTCGGTTGGCGAGAATTTATCTTGTTTTTTAGAATCCGGATTAGGCTTAAACAGCATAGTGAAAATAATTATGTGTT
>NW_013525694.1:2342440-2343907 GCF_000836215.1 Papilio polytes
AAATGTCTCAAAACAATTTACGCAACCAACGGCTGACTGCGTATATTGTAAGCGTCACTGGATTTTTATCACAGACACAGAAGGAATACTAAAGAGTTACTATTTTGAGATATGATATTCCCACTATGTTATACTCAAAGTCCAGTTAATTATATATTTTTTAAAATTTTCGTCAATTGATTCAGGGACAATAATTATGAAGAATTAAGAGTGCGCTTCGCTGATTTTACCGGGGAACTGACCGCTCGTCTTCCTGCAAACATTTTGCAAACCACTTTCGGTTACTCGGTGAGTATTGTAAATCCGATTTCTTTAATAAGTGAATTTGTTTGAATTAACAGTTAGACGCTAAAAAGTTTAAAAATATAGAAGTCTGTGGTTCGTTCCTTTAATAGGCGCAACAGTTAAAAGCGATGTCATCAGAAGAGCGGGCCGGCGTGCGCTGGCGGCTGCTGCTGGAGCAGTGCTGCGCCATACTGGCCGCCACGCCGCCGCGCCTCATCGTGCTCTCTCTGCGCAAGGCCAACCCTGCCGACCCCATTTCACTTTATTAAATTAATCATTACCATTCATTCATTCTTTAATAAACAAACTAATGTAACGTAGAAAAATGTTAAATAAAAATTTACCATTAGAAAGTTTTATTTCTACTTCTATAAAGTTCCTATCTTTCTCCGATAATTTTGTTAATTTTTACTATGATAGTATCTGTCCATTTGATCAGAAACGCGTTCAGTCGCAGTAGGCCAGTGGCAACGATATTGATTAAATAACAACGAAATAATGGAGAGGCCGGAAAAAACCGAAATCACGTACGAGTATACAAAGCGAAGGAAAGATTTCGGAAAACAAACTCTATTTGAAGATTATGGCCCTGAAATTTGTGTTAGTATTCCCTGCAATCCTAATCACTATAAAAATTATATACTACGCAATCCTGTACATGTTGCGGTACAGAATGCTCCAAATATGTCTGAACACTGGGTGAATTCAACGAGGTAAGTTACTATTTGATCTACTTCGTATGTGAAGTTAAGTTTTATTATAAGCGCCAAATAATTCTTGCTCTTTTTGAAAAAAGTGACGTGAGATGGTAATCGAAAAAACTTTGTTGAGGTGAAAGATTTTTTTTTTATTTAGTATTAAGCAACTATTTCTTCATGACATGTACTAGTGGTTGTACATTTTTAGAGCGGAGTATACAAGTTCCGGTATAAACCATGTCGAAGGTGGTTGGCCTAAGGATATAAACATGAATGACCCTGAAGCCACACAGAGATATCGTCGTAAGATTGAAAAGGATGACGCTTACATTCATGCTGTTATGCACCTTGGACATGTTAGTAAAAATCAAAACTTGAACTATGACTGTATGTAATTTATTTTAGAATCTCTTTACATTTTAGAGTATGGAGCACAACATATTGCAGAACAATGCCGTAGATATGTATCAGATATATTACTCCG
>NW_013525694.1:2344003-2346555 GCF_000836215.1 Papilio polytes
CCTCGATGTACCCAATACTAGATCGTTACAGTTCTCATATATATGGGACATAGGTAATCGTTACATTAACAACACTTACTCGGTTGCGTAGGAACTGCAACTGCAGCAAAAATTTAGTAAAGCCAACGCCAACAGTCACGCGAATTGTTACGCATTTCATTTTTTTTTCTTTTCACATTTAACAGATAATGCAAACGCCCCTGAGTTAACAATAAAACCACCTCAACCGTTATTAGACTTGCAGTTCAATCCTCGTGAGCAGCACACGCTTGTCGGTGGTATGCTGAATGGACAGGTGGGTGCAGATTAAAGATCAATTAACACAGATTTAGATCATAACACTAGATAATGTTATCAGGTTGGTTGGTGGGATGTTCGTAAAGGCGGAGACCCGGTCGGTCTTTGTCCACCGCACGTGGCTCACAGAGATCTCGTGAGAAACGTTTTGTTCATCAATTCAAAAACTGGCGCTGAATTCTTCTCTTCGTCTCCCGATGGTGTTGTCAAGTGGTAAACATATAAAAAATCAAGAGAATAAATTTCTGTTCCACAATCATGGAACGTTTTTTATAATTTATTAACATTTAATATAATTTTCAGGTGGGATACGCGTAATATGAACGAACCTACAGATTCGATGATAATCGACATTGTTAAGTTGCCAAACGACACCCAGAGCATGGAAAAGGCTTTAGGCATATCAGCACTCGAATATGAGCCTACTATACCGACAAGGTAAGAGAAAACGAGAGGTTAAGAAAGAAATATTTAACTGAGCGTGTTTTTTTAAATAACTATTAAAATATACAATTTACAGATTTATGGTAGGAACTGAAACCGGATTAGTGATCGGAGCAAATCGTAAAGGAAAAACACCGTTAGAAAAATTGCCTTCCAAAGTAAGTGTATTCCAGAAATGTATAAAATAGTTCAACACAATTCATACTTTTTATTTTGGTTTAAATAGTACGAAGCCCATTTCGGACCAGTATACGCGCTTCAGAGGAACCCGACGTTCTTGAAGAACTTTCTAACAGTTGGCGACTGGACAGCTCGCGTGTGGAGCGAAGATTGCAGAGAATCCTCCATTCTTTGGACACATTCACACAAAACTAAACTAACGGATGGAGCATGGAATCCTATAAGGTTTTGATTCAGTATACTGAATTTATTTTATATTAAAGTTAACTCAACAGGCACTAATCATGTTGATTTAATTTCCAAACTTTTTGTAAATAATTTCAGATTTTCACTGTTATTGGTGACGCAATGGGATGGTTGTCTTTCTTGTTGGGACTTGTTGAGAAGTCGCAGCGCGCCCATAGTGACCGCGCAACTCTGTGACGAACCTTTATTACGATTGCGTCCACACGAAGGAGTAAGTATTACTTTAATTAGATAAGAATAATATGATAAGTACTGAATTGTTCATTATTTTTCTTAGTTTTTCATTTATTCTGTTATTTATAATAATATGTTCTACCAGGGTTTGTTGGTGGCTTGTGGTAGTAGCAAAGGAACTATTTACTTAGCGGAGTTGTCACAAAATCTTGGAACCGCTGATAAAAATGACAAGCAACTTCTTACACATGTAAGGATTTATCAAGATTTCTCCATACAATTTAGTTCATTTATAATTGAAATACATTTCCACTTTGTGTCATCAGATTTTAGAACGCGAGAACAAACGTGAGCGTATTTTGGAAGCTCGTATGCGGGAAATGAGATTAAAAATGCGTCAAGACCGTGATGGAGGACAGCCTCAGTTCTCAGAGAGTGACCCCACCACCAACGATAGAGACCTTGAAGAAGCCTCCGCGGAATACCAACAAATTGTCAATGACCTGTTAGCTCAGCGAAAAACTCATTAATTCAAAATTATCTTTAAAAAATAAACGGAAATAATGTCAACATAAATCCGACTCGAAGGACCAGAAGTAATGAAAACAAAAGTATTTGTGCAAAAATCAGTATATTGATTACTTCGTTACCTTTAAAGTCGAACATCTTAATCTTAGTATAACCTCACATAAGTTACAATATATCTCATTTTTGATCGATTTCTGCAGCGACAACTACTTTAAACTCTACTGCACACAGTATAAAGTTCTTTTTATAGGTTGTTTTGTCCATTTCGGTGTTTTTTTCTTCATTTGTTTCCATTGAATGCGATGAAGGACCATTTGTGCTCGATGTTAGCGCCGACGCCGCTGGTGGTGCGCAGGAAGACGTCGCCGTGCTTGTGCAGCACGCGGTGCGCGGCCGCCTGCGACACCTCGGGGAACAGCGCGCGCACGTACGACACAACGTAGTCCAGGCTCGCGCCTTGAGGGTGCACCTGCATAACTTTTTTATATAACTACGTATCGAATTAAAAAAAGTATATGCGTTGTTCCAGATTATGCTTTATTCCATAGACATCCGTTTTGAAGATACCTTCTAATAAACTACTACTTTTGCAATTATTATTAGTAAGTTTTTTTTAATTCTAAAGCAAGAGAGAACAAGCAAAGTTGTGACAATAACTGATAATTCACTTTCTTTACGAATTT
>NW_013525694.1:2346690-2355821 GCF_000836215.1 Papilio polytes
ATGAACTTTAGTATCTCCGTCGTCCGGCAACGAGGGCGGCGGAGGCGGCGGCGGCTTTATTATTGGAGCTGGTAATGGTGGTTGCTAACAAGTAAACAATAAATAAACATTACATTGACTGTAAAAATAGTTACTCTTAAAACTAAGAAATAATTAAAACAAAAAGTTTTTAACCCAAAAATGAGGCAAGTAAGGAGCCATAAGATGTCAGGAATCACAGCATGTTTTTGAATAATTCTCTTTTTATTATAAAACCCTACACTTACGACACGCTTTAGGTTATATATTTTCACACTATTAAACTCAGAGAGTAAATAATTCGAAAACACCTTCATGTGGGAAACGGAGCATACCATAAACTACAAGCTATTATGGTACAAGTTATTATGGTAACTTTAATTTTGACATTTGCAATTGCTAACAGGTAGTAAATAAAAAAAATAAGTAATGAAAGTGATTGTATAACTGTAATTATAACATACATCACCGATGTCCATAGCATTCTGCAACGCTTGTCGCGCTATGTACTGGGCCTTGAACTTCTCCATTTCCTTTTGAGCATCCATCTTTATAACATCAACTTCATTTTTATATGCTTCTAATTGGAATTGAAGACTTTCATTTTCTCTCTGAAACACGAATAAAAACATGATTAGGACAATTTAATAGCAGGTTAAGTATTAAAAGTTTTAATAAATTAACGTTGATATTTAATAAAACAGGTCTATGAATAAATATTACCTTTAACTCTTGAATTTCCTCACTATTATTATCTGTGATCCTATTATAGCACATTCCGTTGTACTCCATCTCTTCAGTCTGGAATTTCTCATTGAATTCTTCTTTCAAATTATTAAACTCCTAAAATGGTTAAAAAATATTTGTGTAACATAATTCATAATTCTACCAAGCATCATTTGATACTTTTAAAATTACATTTAACACAATTCTAAATATTTATCAGTAACAATTAAGAATAAATTAAAGAAATATAATCTATGGTCTTCATACTTTAGGGCTTAAAAACTAGATTTTTTATAATACCTCTTAACACTTAAATTTGTCCGTTGTTACCTGCATTTGATGACTTCTGCACCACCCGAATAAACAGCTTCTATTATGGCATTCATACTTACTATGTTAAGCTAACTTACCAGTTACCAAAAGTAGGGTAGATTGTAAATTATAATTCCAATACATAATAGTGTTTAAAGAATTATTGATTATAAATATTATACTTGGCTTTAATTATGTCAAATCTATTAAAGTAATTAAAAGGTTAGTCGTCTTACTTTTTAGGACATTATCAAGCAAGTGTTTCACTTTTATTTATGCATTGATTTGAGGTTATAAATTTAACCTAAAACATAGTTTCATCGATTACACTTTATAAATTTCTTAAAAAAATCAGTTTTGAATAAAAACTTAAAATATGCAGACTCTAGGAGAATAGAAGTCTAGTACAGTAGGTTTTAAACCTTAAAATATTAATATGAAACATTGTAGAATGAAGTATTTTCAATGTTATTGAATATAAGATACGGGATTCATGCCAATAGTAAATGCATGCTTACTAGCCTAAATATACTAACAAATAATAAAATCAATAATAGAAGAATTTGTTGTTTCATAAACAAAATAACATAGTTGGGAACAAAAAAATCTGTGATTTGTATCAGAAAGCGTAATTTGTTGTAGCTTTGAGGTTACTCATAGTTATGTACACACCTGTGTCATTTTTTGCCATGTTTCAATGTTTTTTCTTTGAGGTTTAGTGAAATGGTCCCAGACCCGCTGGTGAGTGGCCGCTGAGAACACTTTCGCCACCTGTTCGACTGAGGTTCACAAATCATGTTAAGAGCATTGACCGTGACGCTCGACCAAACATACCATCTGTTCACGCGATGGACCGCACCCCAGCTAGCGTATACCTAGGTACTGTAGGCACTGTAGGCACTGTCTGCACGGCTGACAGGCTTTGTGCCCTCAGTTCTGACAGCCTCCCGGGACAGCGAGCGTAGACACGACAGTGTATTATCACACAGAGGTTTTGCAGAGAGATATGATATGTTTTGATAAATTATATTCAATTTTATATATAAAAATTGGATAACTATAAACTATATAAAATCTAATGTTCGCAAGATACGGCTTTCTCAGCACGATTGGGTTGTTGTATCACAGCGAATGAACATGGCGCATACAACTGTGCCGAAATATCGGGTGCTACAAAAACCCAATCGTGGTAATAAACTACGAACATTATGAAAAAATAGGTTACAAAACTTTATCAGAAATTCAATTTAAAATTTATCAAAACACATAACTTACACTTTTCATTCCAGTAGCTGTGTCAGATTGAAATATTTACGTAAACACGATGACCGCTGGCCTCGTTACCCGAATGAGGAACTCGATATGACCAGAAGAGAGACAAGAGCATCCATAAATTCACTAACATATTGCTATACCAAAATTCCCAGTAGTTTAGAAGGCTTAAGTATGTGGAATTTCAGCAAATATTGTAAATACTACACCTTTTCCATCCTTTCAAACAATGAGAAACGAAATAATGTTAAGATTTTGTGATGTACTTACGCTGATCAATAATATTCTGGATATTCCTCTTAGTTCTCTCTTTACATTCTTGTAATTCCTCTTCAGATTGTATTTTCTCGCTGTACAATCTACGAATGTGAGAATTGGTTGCTTGTATCATTGTGTAGAATTGATTTGAATACTTCTTTGAACATTCTCCTCGTTCTAACCAAGCTATGAGAGTCTGTAACAAAAAATATCCAATTATTATATTTATATTCATAAAATCTTCAAGTCACTAAGATATTTAAAAAATCACCAGGAATTGAACAACTACAATCATTTTACGACATAATTATAAAAAAATATATTCTCAGATGCATTTAAAGTAACAAACTAACATAAGTTATTGTGTGTGTAGAAATGTGTTTCATGTGACTAATTAATTTGTTTAAGATCGTTTTACATTTGTTTTTTGTGAAATATCAACATACCGGTAGTGAAGTAGAGAAGTATTCCTCACTCTTGATTTTCTCTGATAGTTGGACAATTGCTGCATTTGTGAATGGTTGAATCCTAACAGGTGATGGTGATCTTTTATAACTCACTGCTCGATTAGCTTCTGGATGTGATGTGAGTTGTTGCATTTGTGCTTGCTGCGCACGAGCTGCTTGTCTCTGTCTTCTCTCATATTCATTCTGATCATCTCTACTCTAAAAGAAACAGCAAAAACAATGTGAAACATCTCCGTATTGAATTTTCACAAACAGAACTAAAGTTGTTAAAATTATTAAAACAAGAAAATTTTAATTTTATGTTAGAATGATTCTGAAGTAATAAAAACATTGACAGATATAATAATTAATCTAAGATTCACACACAAACATACTATAGGAACAGTAGAATATGAGTTTGTTACTATTTTATTGTAAAATCTGATGTTTTTCTATTGAAATATATAGAGATATTGTATGGTCAAAAGACAGGCTGATGAGAGGTAGCACAAGCTAATACTTTAACTAAAGATTTCTTACATGGTATTAAAAAACCATAACATAAGACTTACCAAGGCATAGTCGACATGCAACCAACCATTAGTTGCATGAGAATGTTCATCATCTTGATCACTATCTTTATCATCTTTGTCCTTATCTTTGTTTGTCAATTTAACTTTATAGCCTGTAATTGCCATAGCTGCGTCCACACAACTTTCCCTATCAAAGCGTATATGACAAAAGTTTTTCTTAGATAATCTCAAAATCTGTATTCTACCATATGGTTCAAATATCTCTCTGAGTACACTTTCACGTATTTTGTCAGGTAATCCACCGACAAAAATTGTGCGGCAGCCATGAGGACGTTCTCTTTTCGGAGGTTGAGGGGTACCAGGTACAGGGGGAGTCAGTTTACAATGTTTTAAGACAATTTCTTTTTTCTCCTGTGCCACTTCTGTATTCATATTTGAGTACACAGGGAGCATAGCTGGGTCCACCATCACACTTCCCATATTCATCATATTCATATCTATTGGTGTTGCACTTGTTCCTAAACCTTGATTTCCTATTACTGATATGTCCATTGGAGGCTGAGGAATCATTTCCAAACCAGTACCAGTCATTATTTCCATTGGAGTTGGCTGCATTATTCCTCCAGTCATAATGGCATTTGGCATTATCATATTTCCATACATTCCTCCACCCAAAAGCATGTTACCTATAACAAATATAACATTTTAAGTACTTGAATGTTTTCCAGTAACTTACCAGATTTAAATCAATGCATTAAAAATGTTACAATGATTCCCAATAGTCATTGACCAACATAAACAAATAAATATCTTATTTGGTATACAATTTATTATCAAATAAAAACATACCTTGAGAATACATATTTGTCATCATCATCTGATTCAATACATTAGACATATCAGCTTTATTTAACTCCTGATGTTTGTCTCTGCGTCTGTTCGTACTGTCTCGTGAAGGGGACCGAGATCTATCTCTTCTACTACCTTTGAAAATAATTAAATATTGAAAAATGTTATTTCACAAGGCTTTAGCCTAGTGTGTGATACTCATAAACTCCATCAAAAGATAATCTGCACAACCGGCGCAATTTGAATTAAATCTTAATCACCTGACATTATTATGTTAGATTGATTCTAAATTAAATCGCAGTTTAGGTCACTTTTATTTAATATTCGTTTTATTCTATTAACAATGGATATGAAAAATTGATAAGAAATTGATTGATTGAATATTGAAGTTGACGTTTGATAGTTGGTTAGGTGTTGCCAAGAAGAAAAATCGATTATTTCGACACTTATCAAAGAACTGACGCATAACATATTCTTTGACATACATAATATGTCAAATAGGACCACACTTTTCTTATCACTTGTCAGTTTATTTGGTTAAAGTTAAAAATAAAACCGCGAACCTACAAAACACACATCCTACTTTTAAGAAATGTCCATTTATCATAATGTTTGTGCTATCCGAAATGAAAGATGTTATTAGAGTTACTCCTGAACATTTTGATCAAAGTTTAACGGAATCAATAACAACATTGCTAAATAGGAAACTTGCTAATAAGGTTAGTGTTTACTTGATTAAAGTTGTGATATTGTTATTTTAACTTATTAACAGAGTAATATGAATTAAAAAAAAGTACGTCAGAGTTTGCAAAGAGAAAATATTAAATAAAACTTATCAAGATTACATGTGAAGGCAGGTACTCTATCTATTATGTTATAAAATGTTTCATGCATTTTAGGTAGTACTTAATGTAGGTTTGTGCATAGCGCTATTTGATATAACTCACATTGGACATTCATATATTTTCCCTGGAGATGGGTCATCACACACTGAAGTCAAGTTTCGGTATATTGTGTTCAGACCTATTGTGGAAGAAATCTTAATAGGGAAAATAAGAAGTTGTAGTAGGGATGGAGTGCATGGTATGTATTCTTAATATAAAGTAATAATTAAAAAGGTTGGAATAGCGAATAGCTTTTTATTTTATTTGATAAATTTGAGTGATCAGGGTTTTGATTTTCTTTGCTTACTTACTTACTACTTTAAAAACTACTTAATACTTTAAAAAATATTTTTTTCTTTAATTCATTTTACAGTGACAATAGGATTTTTTGAAGATATTTTAATACCAGTGAATGCTTTGCAGCATCCTTCAAGGTTTGACGAGACAGACCAAGCATGGGTATGGGAATATCCAAAAGGGGAGGGTGAAAAGCATGATTTATTTATGGATTCAGGTGATTTTCATACTTAGATTTGAATACCGTCTTAAAAAAACCATATTCAATTATCAGTCAGCTAGTGACATCTATAAATTGCATTTAATTTATCCATAGACATGATTAGTACTAGTAATTATTTTTATATGAACATGTTAATATTACTGTGATTTTTAACCGCAGTAACACAAGTATGGACATATATTGATGATCTGGAAATAAATACAATAAATGTCAATATGTGTAGTCAATTGGGGCCGTCAAGACCGTGCATAACAGAGTGTTCTATTTTCAGGAGAATCAATAAGATTTAGGGTTACAAGTGAAGTATTTGAGGAGAGTTTACCAACGGGTCCCCCCGGGACAGAATGTCCTGTTCAAACAATAGCACCATACAGAATAATAGGTGGCATCAATGAGCCAGGACTAGGCTTGCTCACATGGTGGGAAGCACAGGAACAAGATGATGATGGTGACGAAAATGATGATCAAGATAATGAATAATAAATTGTTATATAAATATTGGTTTTATCAATTTCATTATAACCTTTGCTCATTAAAGTTACCTTAGGATTTCTTGGAGTTGTGTTGCATTGGATAACAACAGGGTTAATGAAAGTCTGGTGATTTAAAAAAAAATCAACAATTTTAAGCATGTACAATAAAATGAATAAAACAGCAATATAATTTGCATTATATTTCTTTTGATATATGAATACAATATATAGATTTTTTACACAATCTAAAGCTTCTTATACTACATTATCAATGATGTTTAACAGCCACAGATATCACAAAAACTAAAAAAATAAACAAAACTAATATCATTACAGAAATGTAATAAATACATAAATAAGTATAAAATATTTCTTCATAGACATATTTTAATAATCATACATATTTAACAATGTGGTTGAATAAAATCTTTCAAGATTAAACCATTATAAAAACAGGAAATGCCGATTTTAATTTTATAAAACGATTAATTCAATTAATATTATTAAAAATATAACAGGATTTATTGGCATTCTTTCTTTTTTAATATTCTAATTCAACACTTATAAGGCGCGTGAAAAAAGGACTCTTTTCAATGGGTGCTTAAAGTTACACTGTAATACTAAACAAACAATACATACTATTAAAACAACCATATTAAAATAATTTTAATTCATTATTAATAAAAAATCATTTATTTTGATACAACAGTCAACACTTCCCACAAGTAAGAAATACATTTTGTTCAATATATGACTAGAATTCAGCATGAAGCATGTCAAGTCTTAATTTTCAAATAATGTATATTATTTTCTATTCTGGGTCACAAGACTACGCACCCATATGTGAATGTAAAATAAAAATGAGGAACAATTTAATTCAAAATCGGAGTTCAGGGGGTTAATAAGAAATTTTACGATAAAGTATTCGTAGCGTCACAACAAAAAATTGTATGTGATCTGTTAATGTCTTGTGTCACGTCCAGTAGGAACACTTTACAAATATAAATTTTGTCAATGTCGATAAGATAATTTGTTATAAATTTTCGGACTACCTTGTTATTTTTACCTAACTCTCACAGTAGACGCAAAATACAGATCTCCATAGATTATATAATTTGTATTGGTATTGTTTAGATCGAAGGATCGAGAACTATGAAACATAAAAACTATCGATTTACTTCATAAACTTAAATTATGTGATAGTAAAAAAGCGGAATTTAATACATATAAGTAATATATGCTTTCACGGTATGTTAAGTCTGTAAGTTTAGTTCTAAGTTCAATTCAAATAAGATACAAAATGAGGTAAAGGTAAAGAACAATATTAAGTCGAAATATTCTAAAGTAGAAGAGAGCATACTAATCTCAGAAATATATTTCATACCATAACATGGAGATCATATAAAATTAAAGAACTATAACATCGTTACTAAAATAGACTTACTCTAAATATATATTTCCATTTACCGCTCACCTTACTTACAAATAAACATTAAAAGCACTTCAATATATGTATATTTTTTTTCATTTTTGTCACAATATTTTCTTTTTTTTTAATTTTTACTCTGCCAATCTACACCTCTACACATATTTTTAAAGAATATAATTTTTTTCTGTAAATATTTGTGCCTAATAATGTGCCCAATTTTCGATCCGAATAAGCATTGCTTTAGTCGTTGTGTTATAATTGTCCTAAGTACTAAGCTAGCGAAGTTACCGTTATCTTGACGCGTATTACAATAATGTTGCCATCTCGCTTATTACTTTAAAAACAGAGATAACAATTTTTTTTTGAATTTACAATAGGCAATATGCACATGAAGCCAAACCGAAAATTAAAAAAAAGAAAAATGCATGCATATTGCCCATTGTTTTTCTTTTTTCAAAGTAATAGTGACATGAGTCAAGTCATTCCAAGTAAATCTTATATGCACAGCACACTTGGCTAGTAGAGTTGCGAAAGCCAGTCAGTTAGCGTTTACACTGTGCCAGTTGATTGACATTGATTGACAGCGCTACTGACCGACTGTACTGGCCAAGTGTGAAGTCGATTTAGTTAAATCTATACAATAGGGGGCTATTAGTGAAGTGATAGGTATTATTAAGATGCGAGATGAGCCTGCCGTCGAGCAGGTGTCGGCCATAGGTGACCGCGTCGAACTGATCCGCGGCGAGGCCGGAGCTGACCAGCCAGCTCACCAAGCACGAGCCGCGGAACACGCCGCGGTGTGTGCGCATCCTCCATCTAGTATATTGACAACTTTAAATAACATACTAAATGCAACACAACTGATACTTCGAAAAGAGGGCCTATTCCGAATATTTGCGAAATATTTCGTAACGTCATCGATAACATTTGTATGCTGGTTGTTATTGGGCAACAACTTTTTCGCTAATATTCTTAACTATTTACTGTTCGCGACTTCGTCTATACTACTTATTTCTGATTTTTTTTTTAAATTGACGTAGTAGTTTTTTAGTAATTTTTAGTACAAACAAAAATGCAAATATTTCCTCTTTATAATAAGTATAAATAGAAACGAAGTCTGAATGCGGTCTTGCGCTTCTCGCTTGCAGGTAGTCTTATTGGAATAGGGAAGAAATCTCGAAGTCCTTGGATGGGCCTCCTCTACAAAGGCCCGTAAAGCGCCAGCGAATTAGAGACCTATGGACCTATTTAGGCGATAAGTAATATGTAATTAATTTTACCTGATATCCTTAGTGATAGCGTCCTGACAACGCGCCAAGTGGTGAGTGATGAACTGCTCGCACACGTGTTTAGTTTCGAAACTGAGCTCTTCTACTGGCGGTAACTTAACCGTATCCGCGCCATTCCTAAA